>NW_026287952.1:0-29193 GCF_023373465.1 Oncorhynchus keta | reverse complement strand
GGTGAGGTAAGGAGAAGGTCTCCGGAAATGGTCTCAGAGAAGAGAGGGAGGGGATAGGGTCAAGCGGAGCAGGTTGTTTGGTAGCCCGCCGTCACAAGATCGCGAGATTCATCTGGAGAGAGGAGAAAGAGGTCAGAGCACAGGGTAGGGCAGTGTGAGCAGAACCAGCGGTGTCGTTTGACTTAGCAAACGAGGATCGGATGTCGTCGACCTTCTTTTCAAAATGGTTGTGAAGTCATCTACAGAAAAGAGGAGGAGGGGGAGGAGGAGGATTCAGGAGGAGGAGAAGGTGGCAAAGAGCTTCCCTAGGGTTAGAGGCAGATGCTTGAATTTAGAGTGGTAGAAAGTGGCTTTAGCAGCAGAGACAGAGGAGGAAAATGTAGAGAGGAGGGAGTGAAAGGATGCCAGGTCCGCAGGAGGCGAGTTTTCCTCCATTTCCGCTCGGCTGCCCGGAGCCCTGTTCTGTGAGCTCGCAATGAGTCCTCGAGCCACGGAGCGGGGGGAGGACTGAGCCGGCCTGAAAGATAGGGGACATAGAGAGTCAAAGGATGCAGAAAGGGAGGAGAGGAGGAGGGTTGAGGAGGCAGAATCAGGAGATAGGTTGGAGAAGGTTTGAGCAGAGGGAAGAGATGATAGGATGGAAGAGGAGAGAGTAGCGGGGAGAGAGAGCGAAGGTTGGGACGGCGCGATACCATCCGAGTAGGGGCAGTGTGGGGAAGTGTTGGATGAGAGCGAGAGGGAAAAGGATACAAGGTAGTGGTCGGGAGACTTGGAGGAGTTGCAATGAGGTTAGAGCGTATTGCCTGCCTTGTGAGTAGGGGGAAGGTGAGAGGTGAGGTCAAAGAGGAGAGGAGTGGAAAGAAGGAGGCAGAGAGGAATGAGTCAAAGGTAGACGTGGGGAGGTTAAAGTCGCCCAGAACTGTGAGAGGTGAGCCAGTCCTCAGGAAAGGAGCTTATCAAATCAAATCAAATCAAATTTATTTATATAGCCCTTCGTACATCAGCTGATATCTCAAAGTGCTGTACAGAAACCCAGCCTAAAACCCCAAACAGCAAACAATGCAGGTGTAAGCATTATCAAGACATCAGCTCATTGATGAACTCTCCGAGGGACCTGGAGGGCGATAAATGATAAGGATGTTAAGCTTGAAAGGGCTGGTAACTGTGACAGCATGAAATTCAAAGGAGGCGATAGACAGATGGGTAAGGGAGAAAAGAGAATGACCACTTGGGAGAGATGAGGATCGGTGCCACCACCCCGCTGACCAGAAGCTCTCGGGGTGTGCGAGAACACGTGGGCGGACGAAGAGAGAGCAGTAGGAGTAGCAGTGTTATCTGTGGTGATCCATGTTTCCGTCAGTGCCAAGAAGTCGAGGGACTGGAGGGAGGCATAGGCTGAGATGAACTCTGCCTTGTTGGCCGCAGATCGGCAGTTCCAGAGGCTACCGGAGACCTGGAACTCCACGTGGGTCGTGCGCGCTGGGACCACCAGATTAGGGTGGCCGCGGCCACGCGGTGTGGAGCGTTTGTATGGTCTGTGCAGAGAGAGAGAACAGGGATAGACAGACACATAGTTGACAGGCTACAGAAGAGGCTACGCTAATGCAAGGAGATTGGAATGACAAGTGGACTACACGTCTCGAATGTTCAGAAAGTTAAGCTTACGTAGCAAGAATCTTATTGACTAAAATGATTAAAAATGATACAGTACTGCTGAAGTAGGCTAGCTGGCAGTGGCTGCGTTGTTGACTTTGTAGGCTAGCTGGCAGTGGCTGCGTTGTTGACACTACACTAATCAAGTCGTTCCGTTGAGTGTAATAGTTTCTACAGTGCTGCTATTCGGGGAGCTAGCTGGCTAGCTAGCAGTGTTGATTACGTTACGTTGCGTTAAAAGAACGACAATAGCTGGCTAGCTAACCTAGAAAATCGCTCTAGACTACACAATTATCTTTGATACACAGACGGCTATGTAGCTAGCTATGTAGCTAGCTACGATCAAACAAATCAAACCGTTGTGCTGTAATGAAATGAAATGAAAATGTGATACTACCTGTGGAGCGAAGCGGAATGCGACCGGGTTGTTGAGTGCGGAAGTTCTATTCAGTAGACGTTGGCTAGCTGTTGGCTAGCTAGCAGTGTCTCCTACGTTAAGGACGACAAATAGCTGGCTAGCTAACCTCGGTAAATTAAGATAATCACTCTAAGACTACACGCTCTAAACTACACAATTATCTTGGATACGAAGACAGCAAAGACAACTATGTAGCTAGCTACGATCAAACAAATCAAACCGTTGTGCTGTAATGAAATGAAATGAAAATGTGATACTACCTGTGGAGCGTAACGGAATGCGACTCCGAGGTTGTTGAGTGCGGAAGTTCTATTCAGTAGACGTTGGCTAGCTGTTGGCTAGCTAGCAGTGTCTCCTACGTTAAGGACGACAAATAGCTGGCTAGCTAACCTCGGTAAATTAAGATAATCACTCTAAGACTACGCTCTAAACTACACCAATTATCTTGGATACGAAGACAGCAAAGACAACTATGTAGCTAGCTAACACTACACTAATCAAGTCGTTCAGTTGAGTGTAATAGTTTCTACAGTGCTGCTATTCGGTAGACGGTGGGCGTTGCTAGCTGGCTAGCTGCTGGGCAGATAGCAGTGTAGACTACGTTAGGACGACGAAATACGAAGTTGCAATAGAAGTGCTGACTGTTTCACTTTGTTGTCCTCTTTCTTTTCCTTTTTCTTCTGTCCTTCTTTTGTCCTTATTTTGTCTTCCTTTCTTCTGTTAACTAGATATTTTTTTGTTGTTATTCTTTGTAAGCTAGCTAGCTTCTTCCAGGGAGAGTCCCTAGCAACTGCTTGGCAACAAGTAAACAATTCTGCTAGCAATTCAGCTAGCTAAGATAACTATACAATTTTATGAAAAATAGTTAATTTTTCCAAAAGCCTGTCTTTTTTGGTTTTGTTCCTTGTTTGTCTTCTATTGAGTCTTGCAGTTTTCTCTTGATTTTTTGATTTTTGTGTTCAAAAATTGCCTTTTTCCTTCATTCAGATTACAACCTCTCACTTTTGGTTATTTGAAAATTAAATAAACTCCAAATAAGCAATAGAAAGCTGGTTTAAATTTCTGTTTAATCCAATGTGCGCTGCTACGTACTGCACGTTCGTAAATTCTGTGTTGGTTTGAAGTTTCACTGCACTAAATGTGGAATTCTACTCAGGCAGCGCCTTGGTCCACTCATTCTTACGACGAACGAGACAATTACATTGATAGAAGTCACGTATTTCTGCAACATTAAAGCTGATCTACCCACTACAAAAACAGGCTGTATCCTGCTTATTGAGAACATGCCTTAAACATACAATATAATTTAAGGGAGCCTAGTATTTATTTTCTTTGAGGAGAAGTATGATGCGTAAAGACCTTTACTCCTTGAAGCAAATGTTGACTGTCAATACTGTCAATATGACTGTCATCATATTCAGCAAACACTTGATGTCCATTGTTTTACTGTTACAATCACTCCTTACTGTAGCCTATGCTATTTAATCAACTGTAGTATCAATCCACAATGGATTTGGATGAGAATATTCTGCCAAATTGGAGTTGATCCGACGCAAAGACCGTCAATAACCTAGAGAACTTGTGAAAAGCGCATGCAGTATTATGGAGTAACGCCTTGATGTGCTAGTGAATGGCCAATCACTTATGACAACTTGTTTATTCATCAAAACCCAACCCTTTCACACTACTGCCATTTATTGTGCTCATAATAATGCTTGGGAAAATAACAGAAACATATTTCTGACACCTGTACCTATAGTGCTACCGCCAGTGCTTAAATTGACCATTGAGTTAGGTTTGTTAAAATGAGCCCCATGTGTGTGTGTAGTATCACTACCACTCTACACCTCCTCTAATCACAGGGTTGTGCATTAATTTATCTGGTGTAATAACAGCCTAGCCACCCTTTCCTGCCTACATGTTGGTGGAGACATAGAACCAAGACGCCCAGTCTTCCTCCCTCTCAGCCTCAGGCCCCACAGTGGCTAGTTATTAAAAATGACAGTTTTTACACTTCCCCTTTTGAGACGCAACCCATAACTGCAGTCATGTCTAAGGGTACCTGAGGAAGAAGAAGAGCTTTACTGGATAGGGTAGGGTAATAATCACTGACAAATGGCACCATATCCCTATATGGTGCACTACGTTTGATCAGGGCCCATATGGGATAGGGTGCCATTTGGGACAAGGATCTCTCTTCTCATCTGTATGAAAGTGGAGGAGGGGTATTTGTACAGAGATGGGTGGTTTGTTTAATCCTGTTTGATCACCCAGAGAGACAGTTATACTGTTAAAACAAAGTGGGGAAGGATTCCTGCCTGAAATGAAATAGAAATATATCTTGGTGTTATGCATGAACAATATTTTTGGATGCTAGATATGTAAGATTAGATGTCAACCATCACTGGGCATGTAAGAGAGTAACATACGATATGGTGGCAGGAGAGAATTTGTGTATAGGGGAATAGGAGAACCATGACAACAGTAATGCATGTGCACAGCAAGATCTAATGAAACATCATATCTTGGATTCGCAATTGATTGATATGCAGGGTATGACCTACAGCATTACATAGATAAGGCATTGGAGGATATATAAAAGTTGTGCCTTTAGAGGTTTTTTGCTATAAGGTAATCTAATGAGACAGAACAAAAGCTAACTCACTTTACTCTAACTCATGTGTCACAACCTGATCTGTTTCACCTAGCTTGTGCTGGTCTCCACCGCCCCACCCCCCTCCAGGTGTCACCCATTATCCCCTGTGTTATACCTGTGTTTTTGGTTGTCTGCCCAGTTCGTCTTGTCTCGTCAAGCAAACCAGCGTTTTCCCATACTCCTGTTTTTCTCTAGTCTGTTTTCTAGTTCCACGGTTTTGACCATTCTGCATGCCCTGACCCTGAGCCTGCCTGCCCGTTCTGTACATTTTGTACTCTGCTCTGGATTACTGAGCTCTGCCTGCCCCTTGACCTGTGGTTTGCCTGACCCCTGTTTTTGTAATAATCTTTTGTTACTTTGAACTGTCTGCATCTGGGTGAAGTATCCTGAGGTCTGATAGTACCAGCGGTCCAGTTGATAGGGGATTTTTGCACTGGAGCCAAGAAAACCCCAATACCACGGAAACCTGAGTAGACTTGATGAGCATAAACTGTATAGACTCAGCACTAGACAGGTGAAACAGATCAGGTCTGTGACATCATGAGTACTGTAATTATATGACTCTCAAAGGCAGGGTCTGAACACACAAAGCATTCCTCCATGAATCAAAAGTAAAAAGGCCTAAACTATTGCAACGTTAAAGGGAGTTACTGTGAGGGATTGTTCTCCAGTCAAGCCTGTTGCAGGCACAAATACCACCCCTTCCCCACTGTGGAGTTACAGTGCCTTGGATCCACTACGAACTCTGAATATAGATGGGGGCAATCAATTCATATAAGGTGCCTGGGGCACAGCTGGGAGCTGAGGGGGTCTATAACAAGTGGCAGCAGTGAGAGACTTATTAATGAGATGGATTTTTAAAAGTAGTAGCTCGATCTGTTTGGGCATAGACCTGGATAGTAGGACAGAACTCTGCAGGCTCTCTCTCTACAGTAGATTGCAACTCCGCCCCCTTTAGCAGTTCTATCTTGACGGAAATGTTGTAAGTGGGGATGGAAATCTCATTTTCGTGGCCTTCCTAAGCCAGGATACAGACACGGCTCGGACATCAAGGATGGCAGAGTGTGCTAAAGCAGTGAATAAAGCAAACTTGGGGAGGAGGCTTCTGATGTTAACATGCATGAACCCAAGGCTTTTCCGGTCACAGAAGTCAACAAATGAGAGCGCCTGGGAAACACAGGGCCTGGGTTAAACAGAGGAGAAGTAGGATAAGGGTACGGCTAAAGGCTATAAGAACTGGTCATCTAGTGCGTTCAGAACAGAGTAAGGCAGACATCTGGGTGTGTTAGGATAGACTCGGGGCATAATGCACAGACAAGGGCATGGTAGGGTGTGAATACAGTGGAGGTAAACCTAGGCATTGGGTGACGATGAGAGAGGCTGCATCTCTGGAAGCGCCAGTTAAGCTAGGTGTGGTCTCCGCATGTGTGGGGGAGTGGGGCAAGGAAGCTAACCGAGTCATGTAGAGTGGGACTAGGGCTCCACAGTAAAACAAAACAATGAGAGCTACCTAACCAACAGTATACATGACATATTGACACTAGAGGAGGCATAAAGCAATCACAGGTGTTGATTGGGAGGGCTGACAACAACGGGTAAACAGCTAAGACAGCAACAATGGATAAATGGCGATGAATGGGCAGAGGGTCAGTTAACCTCTTGCTCCCTACCTGGCAGGCAGGCGTCCCATCTAGAGCTCTGGAAATGCAAATGCGCTCGCTAAATGCTAATAGTATTAGTTAAAACTCAAACGTTCATTAAAATACACATGCAGGGTATTGAATTAAAGCTACACTCGTTGTGAATCCAGGCAACAAGTCAGATTTTAAAATGCTTTTCGGCGAAAGCATGAGAAGCTATTATCTGATAGCATGTAACACCCCAAAGACCCGCAGGAGACGTAAACAAAATAATTAGCATAGTCGTTGCTACACAAAACCGCACAAATAAAATATAAAACATTCATTACCTTTGACCATCTTCTTTGTTGGCACTCCTAGATGTCCCATAATCACTATTGGGTCTTTTTCGATTAAATCGGTCCATATATAGCCTAGATATCGATCTATGAAGACTGTGTGATAAACGGAAAAAATAAGCGTTTCATAACGTAACGTCATTTTTATTCAAAAGTTGACGATAAACTTTCACAAAACACTTGAAATACTTTTGTAATGCAACTTTAGGTATTAGTACACGTTAATAAGCGATCAAATTCATCAGGAGGCGATGTCAATTCTACAGGTGTCCGTCTCGAAAAAATGTCTTGGAGAGAGCTCGGCCAAAACATCCGGTCGGAGACGGAGGGAATCGATTCCCTTGATTCGGTTAGACCAAGAATCAAAGCTGAATCAAATGACAAGACTCTAGACAACGATGTGGAAGCTGTAGGCACTGCAACCTCGGCCTCATTTAATTAGGTTCCCTTTGAACAATTCCTGGAAGTAGCGCAAGGATATTTATTTCCATTTTCAGTGATCAGATTTTCCTGCACTTTTCGATGAAACGCGTTCTGTTATAGTCACAGCCGTGATTTAACCAGTTTTATAAACGTCTGAGTGTTTTCTATCCACACATACTAATCATATGCATATACTATATTCCTGGCCTGATTTTTAACAGAATGTTCGAAAAAGTAGAGGGTCGACTTAACAGGTTAACAACACACAGGGCCTGAGTTCGATGCTGGGGCCGACAGATAAACAAAATTACGGTAGACACGGAGTTCAGACAGTTAGCGGGCCGGGGCTAGTAGCTGGGTCCTCACCGACATCAATGACGCAGAGGCCGGTTGAGAGCACATTGGCCGAAATTCGTCAGCAGACCACTCGTTATGGATCGGCGGGGCTCCGTATTGACAAAGGGTCCATGCAAATTGGCAAGAGAGGTATTGTAGTTGGTGTACTTAGCTTGCTAGCCTGGGGAATGGGCCTGGCTCGAGGCTAACTGGTGCTTGCGCCTGGACAAGGCGTTAGCCACGATAGCCACTCGGTAGCAGTTAGCTAGCTGCGATGATCCGGTGTAATGTTTCAGAGATTGTGGCAGGAATCCGGTGATAAAGTAGGAAAAGAAAGCAGTCCGATATGCTCAGGGCTGACTTCGCATGTGCAGACTGGCAGATATTTTCCAGGCTATCCAGGCTAGCGGCTGGTGTCTGTGCTAAAGGTAAAGACTGCTAGCAGTGGCTAACAATGACTAAGTATAGTAGCAGATCCGTACCACGTTGATTGAGGCAGTTGCAGGAAGGTATATTTAATTAGAAAAGTAAAATCTGAATATTTACATGGGACAAAACACGGGACAAAAACAAACAAGTCTTTCTGGTATGCCATCTTGAAATACAAAGAAATGTCAATAGAATAACAGGTAAAACAAAATGAAAAGCAGCTACTTTGTTATTCTATCTGCATTGTTTGACGTGACTGTCACAAGCAAGTGATAGCCATCATGGCAACGGAATTTAGAATGAATGACTGGGTTGCGTCCATAGATATAGAACAAAAAAGATTTCACGACTGGGTAGCATCTCTGGCAAACTAACCGATTGCATGTACGGACATCTTTTTGCAGCCACTCGAAATCATGAATCAGCATCATATTCATGGATATATACAAAGAAATAAAGTAGAAAAACAGGTAAAATGATATTTGATATACAGCTAATTGATATACAGCTAATTTACTGTGATTGTGTTAGCTGTGTAGTTATGGAGTCCTCTGAACACTGGCCTGATGGTGAGCACATGTTCTATGCCAGGTGAAATCACATTATTAGCTCATTGTTATGGATGTACCCAAAAAAGCTTAAACATACACAAATGCAGATACTTTGCTGTTATTATAGCTGCACTGTTTTACCTGTGGTTGTGTTAGCTGTGTAGTTGGCTACACAGCTAACACAATAAAGGGATAAGAGTGTTGCCAGCCAGTGTTGGAACAGAACATTTGGAACAAAACGACTGGGTCGAGGCAATAAATATAAGAACAAAAAGACTTCACGACTGGGTCACGTCTCTGGAAACCTAACTGATTGAATGAACGGCCAGCTAGCCTGGCTTGCAACCGTAGATGTGTTGGGTCACTGACCTATTTTTCATTTTTTGGGATGAAATAGTAGTCTATGAACACATTTATCAAAAAATAATGTTTTTAATTTAATTGGTAACCCTTTGTAGAAAAAGCAATTGTACACTCGAGGCTGTGCAAAACAACCTTAACGTCATTTTAGCGTTAGTTGCTTTAATTTATTTCACTTGTGGTAAATTGCAGGTGACTACAGGTTAAAAATAGCCATTCAAACAGTTTGAACAGAGAAAACAGAACATTCTGCACCATTGCACTCATTAAAGAACAAGGGTGCCAATATATAGTAAAAGAGCAACTGTAGGACACGACAAAGACCATATGGGTCATTTCTGCTCTAAAGTAAAAGCAAAAATAAGTTGAAAAAAGGAACAGGAGAATAACAAGAGCATGAGGGTAAACTGAAACCACGAGGAAGAGGAAGAGGAGGAGTCATCACAGTTCCAAAAATAACAAAGACATGTGTGATGAAAACAAATTAAGATGTTAATTCCCTTAGATGGGGATATCCTTCAGCAGGAAACAGTGGAGTAATAATTATAGTACTACAGTATGTCATGTCGGAGCCCTCTCACTTCTAATCAACCAATCGGGGTTGACACATACTCAACAACCAAACACTGTAAAGGCCGTCTCCATAAATCTCATGTGGTGTCCTCTCATCTTCTCCTCTCCTTCATTTATACCGAGATGAAGACCTGGAAAAGATGAAGTGTTCTCTGAATGGAACAGATTAAAGAGAGCAGATTAGAGGAGGAAGACTGTAGACGATTGAGATGCAACCACTTTATGACATCCAGCACCATCACCTGCTTCACCTCTTTTGGGTTGAAGCTCAAAAGGCGTGTCATGACTGAACCTTTTTATTTATTTGTCCTGGCTGTTCCCTAGACATCTTCTAACTAGAATTGAGTATTATAAACTTTAGCCCTGGCCCAAACAGACAGAAGCTATTCCTAAATTGTGAGCTTGGCCTCTGTGATGTGGAACATACTGTATGGTCCAGAGTGGTTCTGCCTCTGGAGCAGAGCAGCCTGTAGACAGCTATAAAAACAAAGCCTCCTGGACCCTGGGAACATGCTGCCCATCCAGCTATGGGAACATGCTGCCCATCCAGTTATGATGGATGCCCTGAGTGGGAGCAATACATTGGCAGTAGAATCCCATTCCAAGAAGATACATTAATAAAATATTATATTCTTTTTACAATTTGCTGCACCATTAAACTAATTTGTCAAATCTTGAACCCAGGTCTGACACTGAACGTCTCCCAGTCAAGAACGCATGACACCAGTATAGGAGAGAGACTCCTGGCCAGGATTTGTGAGTCTCCTCCTCTTACGTCCAGAGAAGAGCATGAGACAGGTGGAGGCCATTAGTAATTCTCACCCTCCTGTCTTGAGGGCTGTGAATGAGAGAGATAGAGGAGAGACAGAAGAGAGAGTACCAGAGAGAGAGAGTAACAGAGAGAGGAGAGAGCCATGGAGTCAGAAACAAACACAGACACAGAGAGAGGTCATGTACAAAATTTGGCTTGCCTACTATTTACTTAAAGGGCGACTGCACTTCCTGATTTGGCCTCGTTTTTCATCAATGCTCATTAAGAAATGCTAGTGGCCATGACTCAAGGCAAATTTGGGGTTATGGCTTGATGTCACTCTTTGATGTCGTTGCCATTCAATCACAACAAACAAGGGCAGTAGTGAGTACAGAGGTAAGCTAAGCTAGCTTTGCTATGGAGAGAGCAAAGTTTTGATGTTCTTCCCTCCTGACTGACTCACCATCTCAAGATGGTCAACTAATTCAGTTCTATGTGTAGGCTAACCAGCTTTCCCGGGAGTTTTATTCCTCTGCTGGAAGTGACTACAGCCTGCTCATTACCATAACGCACAATGCGCAAAAATATTCCTAAAAATATTTAACCTCCACACATTAACAAGTAAAATAGCTCCAAATGAAAGATAAACAAGCTGTTTATCTAGCCAGCAAGTCAGATTTCTAAAATGTTTTACGGCGAAAACATAGCACATATTTATGTCAAACCACCACCGCAGACATAGCTCATTAGCATAGCCAAGTAGGAAAAATATGCAATCAACAAACGCAGGATTAAAGAAAATAATTTCACTAACCTTTGAAATCTTCATCAGATGACAGTAATATAACATGTTACACAGTACATTCATTTCTTTTCAATAATATGCTATATATATCCATAAATCTCTGTTTACAATGATGCATCGTTCAAAAAATGCTACCAAATGTCCTGAGAAATGACGATAGCCCCGGCAGATAACGTCAGCTAACAAGGAATACACATCATAAACTTTGACTAAATATGCATGTTTTACATATGTATAGCAAGATACACTTCTTCTAAATGCAATTGCATTGTTACATTTAATTTTAACGTTACATTTTGCGTTCACTAGACTATAATATGGAGTCGGCTCCCACAGTAGCATAATGACTCCTCTATCTTGGAGTCGACAGAAACCCAAAATTAATACATTAAATATTCCCTTACCTTGTTATTCTTCCATCAAACGACCTGTAAGGGATTATACTCACCAAATTAGCTGCCCAGTTTTCAAGTCTCGTCTTCGGTTCTCAAAATAGCCTGATTTTGGTAAAAATGTAGTCAAAATTGAAGTGGTTGCGCACCAAAACTTCGAAAGTATATATAATATGTCGAGTAAACTTGTCAAACTAACTTCATAATCAAGCTTTAACATGTTATAAAGGTGTACAGCAATTTTGAGAACAAACAGAAACACAAGCACTGTTCAATCGATCTTGGAAAAGAGAGAGGACTTGACCATTGCGCACAGGTTTTTTTGAGTGACTGAGAGCTTACCACGTGCTCAAACTCTGCGAGCAGGCGATTCTCACAATGAGAAGTCCCATTGAAAGCTGAGATCACGCTGAACACGTGGAGACTGTTCCGGGTGCTGTGACTGTTTGTGAAGGGTGTTTGCGATGAGGTCAAAGGTGACCCAACTTTTCAGATGAGAAGAGATATTTTGGGAAAATGCAGATTTTGAGAGTTCTGCTATACATAGAGACATAATTTAAATGGTTTTAAAAGCTTTAGAGTGTTTTCTATTCGATAATATTTGTTATTTGCATATATTAGCAACTTTTGACAAAATGTATCATGTTTTATATGGGTACCCAAATCCTCCAGAAGGGGCAGTAAACCATGGTATCCTGAACAGGCTAAAGCATGCACTTCCCTTGTGTTTAGCCTAGCTGACAGCAGCTAGCTGGCATAGCTTGGTGATAGCTGCAGCTGGCTATCCTATCTAGTTGATATTTCTTTCAAATCAGTTATGGCAAGATAGCAAGAGCCAGTAACTGGAATGTGTTTCATAAGACACTCTTGCTACCTTGCTACCAAAGAAGCTTGTAGCTTAGTTTCAATGTTTCATTACACCATGTAACTACATATTACCATCAAAACGGTATCAACTGGGAGTTGATTGCCAGGTCTTTAGTCAGATCGACTGTCCTACCACGCAATATTCCATAATTGGCTAGTTTTGTCTCATCTCTCCTTTTGTCCTCTGTTAGAGCTTTCCCGGGATACAAATCCCAGAACTAATATTTCGACAGGTGTAGGCTACATGTGGACATTGACATCAGCAAAAAATGTTATTCGATGTGGTCGTGTTACAAAGACCAAAAAATTAAGATTGATGTGTTTATAAAGAAAGTAGGAATACATTTTACTTAAAAATAGAAATCTGTTGTATGTAGAGTACAACTTCAACCCTCTAACCAGAACTAGAATGGCATTTCTATTTATATTTCTATGGTCTATTTGCCCAAATCTAAGGATTTGGCTGTCTAACATACCGACATGCACAGCTCTCTGGGCGAGGTTCTCTTTCTCTCCAGTGGGTGATGAAGTTCCTTCCCATCTACAGTGGGGCAAAAAGTATTTAGTCAGCCACCAATTGTGCAAGTTCTCCCACTTAAAAATATGAGAGAGGCCTGTAATTTCATCACTTCAACTATGACAGACAAAAATGAGAGAAAGAAAATCCAGAATTTCACATTGTAGGATTTTTTATGAATTTATTTGCAAATTATGGTGGAAAATAAGTATTTGGTCACCTACAAACAAGCAAGATTTCTGGCTCTCACAGACCTGTAACTTCTTCTTTAAGAGGCTCCCTGTCCTCCACTCGTTACCTGTATTAATGGCACCTGTTTGAACTTGTTATCAGTCTAAAAGACACCTGTCCACAACCTCAAACAGTCACACTCCAAACTCCACTATGGCCAAGACCAAAGAGCTGTCAAAGGACACCAGAAACAAAATTGTAGACCTGCACCAGGCTGGGAAACTGAATCTGCAATAGGTAAGCAGCTTGGTTTGAAGAAATCAACAGTGGGAGCAATTATTAGGAAATGGAAGACATACAAGACCACTGATAATCTCCTCGATCTGGGGCTCCACGCAAGATCTCACCACTTGGGGGGACCAAGTGAATGACCTGCAGAGAGCTGGGACCAAAGTAACAAAGCCTACCATCAGTAACACACTACGCCGCCAGGGACACAAATCCTGCAGTGCCAGACGTGTCCCCCTGATTAAGCCAGTACATGTCCAGGCCCGTCTGAAGTTTGCTAGAAAGGATTTTTATGATCCAGAAGAAGATTGGGAAAATGTCATATGGTCAGATGAAACCCAAATAAAACTTTTTGGTAAAAACTCAACTCGTCGTGTTTGGAAGACAAGGAATGCTGAGTTGCATCCAAAGAACACCATACCTACTGTGAAGCATGGGGGTGGAAACATCATGCTTTGGGACTGTTTTTCTGCAAAGGGACCAGGACGACTGATCCGTGTAAAGGAAAGAATGAATGGGGCCATGTATCGTGAGATTTTGAGTGAAAACCTCCTTCCATCAGCAAGGGCATTGAAGATGAAACGTGGCTGGATCTTTCAGCATGACAATGATCCCAAACACACAGCCCGGGCAACGAAGGTGTGGCTTCGTAAGAAGCATTTCAAGGTCCTGGAGTGGCCTGGCCAGTCTCCAGATCTCAACCCCATAGGAGGGAGTTGAAAGTCTGTGTTGCCCAGGTACAGCCCCAAAACATCACTGCTCTAGAGGAGATCTGCATGGAGGAATGGGCCAAAATACCAGCAACAGTGTGTGAAAACCTTGTGAAGACTTACAGAAAACGTTTGACCTCTGTAATTGCCAACAAAGGGTATTTAACAAAGTATTGAGATAAACTTTTGATATTGACCAAATACTTATTTTCCACCATAATTTTCTAATAAATTAATTAAAAATCCTACAAAGTGATTTTCTGGATTTTTTCCCCCATTTTGTCTGTCATAGTTGAAGTGTACCTATGATGAAAATTACAGGCCTCTCTCATCTTTTTAAGTGGGAGAACTTGCACAATTGGTGGCTGACTAAATACTTTTTTTGCCCCACTGTATGTCAAGTATTACAGGTTATAGACATATGCAGTCAGATGCCAGGAGGGGTGGAGTACATGAAACTCCATCATGGAAATAATAGCGCATACCTTATGCGTCCAGCAGGCAGAGTTCAATAACTACAGGCAGATGTGAGATGCAGGAGGATGGCACTCTTCTCATACTGAGTAGCCTACAGAGTAATATGAGAAGAATGCAATCGCTCAACTTATGTCGATATTATAAACAGCGTGTTTTGACAACTTTCAAGTGGAACAGTTCCATGTGTACAGAACAAAAAGATAAATGAAACATGTGAAGTGTTTGTCCCATGTTTCATGAGCTGAAATAAAAGATCCCCGAAATGATCCATGCGCACAAAAAGCGAATTTCTCTCAAAGTTTGAGCACAAATTTGTTTACATATCTGTTAGTGAGCATTTCTCATTTGCCAAGGTAATTGAGCCACCTGACGGGTGTGACATATCAAGAAGCTGATTAGGCATCATGATGCACACAGGTACACCTTGTGCTGGGAACAATAAGGTCACTCTAAATTGTGTCGTTTTGTCACAGAACACAATGCCACAGTCTCAAGTTTTGAGGGAGCATGCAATTGTCATGCTGACTGCAGGAATGTCCCCCAGAGCTGTTGCCAGACAATTAAATGTTCATTTCCCTACCATAAGCTACCATTTCCCTACCAACATCATTTTAGATCATTTGGCAGTACGTCCAACAGGACTCACAACCGCAGACCAAGTGTAACCACGCCAGCCCAGGACCACCACATCCGACTTCTTTACCAGCGGGACAGTCTGAGACCTGCCACCCGGACAGCTGATGGAATTTTGGGTTTCCACAACAAAATAATTCCAGCACAAACTGTCAGAAACCGTCTCAGGGAAGCCTATCTGCGTGCTCGTCGTCCTCACCAGGGACTTGACCCGACTGCAGTCTGACATCGTAACAGACATCGTAACAGCGATGGGGTTATGGTTTGGGCAGGCACACAGTGTATTTGGAAAGTATTCAGACCGATTCCCTTTTCCACATTTTGTTACGTTACAGCCTTATTCTAAAATGGATTTTTTTTTTAAATGATTAAAAAATCTCATCAATCTAGACCCCATAATGACAACAGGTTTTTAGAAATGTTTGCAAATTTATAGGTGCATCCTGATTCCATTGATCATTTTCGAGATGTTTCTATAACTTGACTGGAGTCCACGTGTGGTAAATTGAATTGATTGGACATGATTTGGAAAGGCACACACCTGTCTATATAAGGTCCCACAGTTGACAGGTCATGTCAGAGCAAAAACCAAGCCATGAGGTCGAAGGAATTGTCCACAGAGCTCCGAGACAGGATTGTGTCGAGGCACAGATCTAAGGAAGGGTACCAAAACATTTCTGCAAAATTGAAAGTCGTCAAGAACATCGTGGCCTCCATTCTTAAATGGAAGAAGTTTGGAACCACCAAGACTCTTCCTTGAGCTGCCTGCCCGGCCAAAATGTGCAATCAGGGGAGAAGGGCATTGGTCAGGGAGGTGACCAAGAACCCAGTGGTCACTCTGACAGATCTCCAGAGTTCCTCTGCGGAGATGGGAGAACCTTCCAGAAGGACAACCATCTCTCCAGCATTCCACCAATCAGGTATTTATGGTAGAGTGGCTAGATGGAAGCCACTCCTCACTAAAGCTCTCTGGTTTGATGAAACCATGATTGAACTCTTTGGCCTGAATGCCAAGAGTCAGGTCTGGAGGAAATCTGGCACCATCCCTACGGTGAAGCATGTTGGTGGCAACATCATGCTGTGGGGATGTTTTTCAGCGGCAGGGACTGGGAGACTTGTCCGGATTGAGGGAAAAATGAACAGAGCAAAGTACAGAGAGATCCTTGAAGAAAACCTGCTCCAGAGCGCTCAGGACCGCAAAAGTTCACCTTCCAACGGGACAATGACCCTAAGCACACAGCCAAGACAATGCAGGAGTGGATTCGGGACAAGTCTCTGAATGTCCTTGAGTGGCCATGCTAGAGCCTGGAATTGAACCCAATCGAACATCTCTGGAGAGACTTGAAAGTAGCTGTGCAGCGGCACTCCCTATCCAACCTGACAGAGCTTGAGAGGATCTGCATTGGAAGAATGGCAGACACTCCCCAAATATAGCTGTGCCAAGCTTGTAGCATCATGCCAAAGAAGACGCGGGGCTGTAATCGCTCCCAAAGGTGCTTCAACAAACTGAGTAAAGGGTCTGCATAGCAATGTAAATTTAATATTTACATTTGCATAATATACATTAAAAAAAACGTTTTTTATTTCACATTATGGGGTATTGTGTGGAGATTGATGACGGGAAAAATGATTTCATACATTTTTTAATAAGGCTGTAATGTATTTTTTTTGAAAGGGGTCTGAATACGTTCCGAATACACTGTAAGCACCGGACAATGAACAAAATTGCATTTTATCTATGGCAATTTCAATGCGCAGAGATACTGTGACGAAATCCATTGTCGTGCCATTCATCCTCCGGCATCACTTCATGTTTCAGCATGTTGCAAGGATCTGTATACAACTCCAAGAAGCTCAAAATGTCCCCGTTTTTCCATGACCTGCCTACTCACCAGACATATTTGGGGTGCTCTGTGTATGACAGCATGTTCCAGTTCCCGTCACTATCCACCAAATTCGCATAGCCATTAAAGGAGTGGGACAACATTCGACAGGCTACAATCAACAGCCTCAACTCTATGTGATGGAGATGTGTCGCACTGCATGAGGTAAATGACAGCCACACCAGATACGGGACTCTTTTTCTGATTGTTTTTCTGTGACCAACAGATGCATATCTGTTTTCACAGTCATGTGAAATCCATAGGGTAATTTATTTTTTTGCTGACTTTATACATAGAAATACACCTATGCATATCTAACCCCCTTCATCTGCATTAATCTGAGGACACATGATAGGTGTAGTATTCCAATAAGATACTTAATTTCAACCAGTGGAGAATGTGAAACATTTCATTTAACATTCATTATCCAGGTGTTATAAATACATAATACATGCATTATAAATATTATAATTGTAATACTTTATTATAAATATAAGTTCAATCTGTACTTCAAGGTGAGGAGAGAGGTGTTGAAAAGAGAAAAGGAAAGAGGTAAAACAGAGGAGCAGGGAAGACAGCATATGATTACTGAATTACAGTGTGACCCTAATATTCTCTCAGTTCATCACAATTACATAGTTTCTCTTGTGTGTCTCCTAACCAGTCAGCCCGAAGGCTATATTAAGAGCGGGTGAGGTAGCGATGACGGACTGGCTTCCGCTCTCACATCAAAACATACTTGCAGACGAGAGACAGAAGGATAGATAGATACAATAAAAAAACAAAGCTTTATCATGCTAACACAGTCAGTCATCATAATCATCAGGAGGTGAAATGCAAAACTGACCTTGGATCATTAACTCTGGGACTACTCCATCTCTATCTGTATTTCAATGTAAATCATCTCTTTAATAATACTTCCTGTATAATATAAGTATAATATCCCTTATAACAAATCATGAAAACATTGGATAGATAGATATGTGTAGCATGTGACAATAGCAGGATCATATTAAGGATAGCGTCACAAATGAATACATAAATACCACTTAAAGTTTGATGATGACTTGATCATTTGAATCAGCTATGTAGATCTAAAGCAAAAACAAATATGTGCACCCATTTGAGAGCCAGGACTAGGACTGAGAGCAGCTGCTCTTCATTGGGACCTCTTAATCTGCAGACAGGCTTTCACAGATCTCTGTATCTGAGGACAGAAAACCTCACAAGAAATAGACTACACAAAAGTACCTGCTCTATCCAGAATAGCCTTTGACAGCTGGGCCTGCTATCCTTTCACTCTTCTATAAAAATACAAATGTTTGCCATTATCAAGAGTGGCTAAAACAATATCCTACATAGTGTGGGAGGACTGCACCTAAAAAGGCTGGAGACTCATAACTAATCGAAGAGCATGCATGTATATGTCCTGACCAAAAGATGAGGAGTCAGTGGTAGAGTTCACTTGACGCTGCAGCACAGCAAGATTCTCAGTAGAGACAGGGGGCATGGGATGTCAGGAACAGTGACCCCATTGTCAGTGTTTCCAGATTCCAGATTATCCTCCTGATAAAGCAGGTCCTCCACCTGAATACTCAAAATAAACAAATATCTATTAGTGACGATACAGTTGGCAGTAACAGGGCCTTGATAGTCCAGTGAAAATGGTTAGTGTTTATGTGGTGCAAATCTTAAGATTAGCAGCTAACATCTTAAGGGTTTTTAAATTAATGCATGTGAGACAGGTTCCATGTACAACAAGACAGGCAGAGAGGAAGAGAGAAAAGAACACAGAACAGTTTAATTCCCTCTGGTTATGGACACTTTTGCCAGCAATAAAGCTTCCACAGCCTGTTCCTCGGACAGTGAAAATACATCTGGCAACATCTACATTTTCGACCCCTAGGTCAGCTCACACTCTGAAAGTAAAGAAAATAGCTTATTTTTTGTAAATATGAAAACAATAACTGAGATATGACTGTTCAATGTAAAGCAACAGATATCATTTTGAGGTTACGCCAATACAGCACAGAAAGATTAACACCAGACTGGTATTATATGGTTGTTCATTAGGTGATGGAGAATATTCAATATGCATACAAAATGGGGGAGGGGAGCAGGAACAGAGTATTTTTACAAGCTATGCAACGAAGTTGGATCATTCTGGCAATGATACCTTTTTTACATTGGTTATCTTGTTACTAAGGCTAATAATATATGCTAATAAAGGTCCTCTGAGTATATCAAAAAAGTTTGGCTTACTTCCACTGGTATGCCATCCAGCCCTGGAGTTTTCCTAGCCTTAAAAAGGCTTTAATTGCATCAAGACATGTCTCCTCTGTAATTTGGCCTTCACATGAGTCTCTGTAGAAGATGTTAATTTTACATTATTAATAGGGGGAAAAATCTATACAATTAGCTTTGGTTAGTGGAGATGGAGGAGACTGAACCGAAACATATTCTTGAAGTACATTACTTCCTTTCAAAATATAATTTGGTGAATAATGAGTCATTTGTAAGAAGTGTCAATACATTTTTTTTGGTAGCGTTTCTACGATTGAAAAATAATTTTGTGGCTTTTCCCCATATTCTATCCAGTTCACGTTATCATATCTTTGTCCGAGTGTCACGTTCTGACCTTTATTTTGTTTTGTCGTTATTTAATATGGTCAGGCGTGAGTTCGGTGGGCAGTCTATGTTTGTGTTTCTATGATTTTGGGATTTCTATGTTTTTGGCCCTAGTATGGTTCTCAATCAGAGGCAGGTGTCATTAGTTGTCTCTGATTGAGAATCATACTTAAGTAGCCTGGGTTTCAATTTATTTTTATTTTTTTTATGGAGGGGGGTGTTTGTCTTTGTGTCTATGCACCAGATAAGACTGTGTTCGGTTTTCATATTTATTGTTTTGTAGTTAGTTCATGTTAAGTGTCTCTTATTAAAGAACATGAACTCTAACCAGCTAACGTTAGCTAGCCAGTTTGAGGTGAGACATTATTGAAAGCTGGTTGGCTACATCCAATGATTAGCTAGTGTTAGGTTCTAATCACACAGAGTAAAAACTCAAACAAATAATTAGGAAAAGCTCAAAACCAGGTGTATTCCCCCAAGGGGTCAAACAGCTGCAAAGACTAAGACATGTTTACTCAAGCACATATATTTATACCTTTCTACTAGGTCGGAGTCAACGCTTTGCACATCTGGACAGCCAATACATCTCTGTTGCTAGTCAGAACTTAATTGGTTCCTTTCACTGGTGTAGTCCTGGCCCTGCCTCCTGCTAGAACCTTTCGTGGGCATGGACATATATGTGTGTGGGATAGGACTGTTCTTTCTCACTTCATCTGACCTCGGACCTCACTCCTCCCTAATCCACGGCTGTCCTACCTTATCAGTGACGGAAACCAGACTGTTGCCCTTGCCTCCATCCATAGGATCCATGAGATTTGACAATAACATGTTCTACAGAATGTAAACTTCCTGCCTCCCCCATTGTCACACTCTGTAACTTTCCATACACCTAGTTCTTATCCACCCTCCATTGACCCCAACATTTACATTCATTATACAGTAAAGTAAACAATAAGTTCCAGTATGGTAACATGAAAAGTGTATTTCAAGCTAGAATCAACACTAAGCTAGTAGCTACAATTAGTTGTCATTAGCAAGGTAGCTAGCTAACGTGGAGTTATGCACATCTTCCTTTGACATACTACGTAATATTAGCTAATGTATTTGAACAGTTGCAGTGTCATTCCCCTTTCATCTGTGGTATCATAGCTTGCCTGGCCCCTAGCATTATCAAATAATGTTGTATCACCAAAAGCAGCTACTACTTAGCTAGTATCAGCTAACTACTTAGCTAGCGTACTCACCAACACCAGTAGTTTGATGGTTGACAGGCAGCAGAAGTTATTGTGTCAGATGTAATCTATTCCTGGCCATCTGGCAATATTGTTGAAATGCATTGTAAGTTTGCACCAACTTTATGAAGCATATCTTCACTCCATATTTTCTGAGAAAAATGTGCATGCATTGTACCTGGAAGCTGGGGGTGTGGGAATTATTGGCAAAAGTGGACACTTAAGTAATCCATACCCAACCCTACAGTAAATTGTGACAAACTCACTTACAGAACTCTATTTTGGACGAGACTGACTCTAAGACCAAAATTATCCTATTTTCACTTTGTAGTTCATTTTGACACTAGAATAAAAGTTTGACTCATATCCATGACACATAGGCCATTTTCAAAATGAGAAGTCAGTTTTCAAGGGCATTTGACTTTTAAATGCATTGTATTGTCATCAGACCCTGCAACAGTTTGAACACAATTCCTGGTAACTGGTAGCTTCCTGGTAGCTATCTAACTTTAAATATGAAGCTGTCACTCAACAGCAAGTAACCCTAACTACTGACGTTACTGTTCAAATAGTCAGTATAACTTCTAGTCCTACTAGCTAGCTAAAGCATTTAGCTAAAGGCACGGCAGGCAGCACGCTACATATCTGTACGATGAAATAGTTGATCATTTAATTGACCTTTGACCTTTTAATGGCATCAGACCGAGGCTCTGCATCTGTCCTCGTGCTCCTAGACCTTAGTGCTGCTTTTGATACCATCGATCACCACATTATTTTGGAGAGAATGGAAACCCAAATTGGTCTACACGGACAAGTTCTGGCCTGGTTTAGATCTTATCTGTCGGAAAGATATCAGTTTGTCTCTGTGAAAGGTTTGTCCTCTGACAAATCAACTGTACATTTCGGTGTTCCTCAAGGTTCCATTTTAGGACCACTATTGTTTTCACTATATATTTTACCTCCTGGGGATGTCACTCGAAAACATAATGTTAACTTTCACTGCTATGTGGAGGACACACAGCTGTACATTTCAATGAAACATGGTGAAGCCACAAAATTGCCCTCGCTAGAAGCATGTGTTTCAGACATAAGGAAGTGGATGGCTGCAAGCGTTCTACTTTTAAACTCGGACAAAACAAAGATGCTTGTTCTAGGTCCCAAGAAAGAAAGGGATGTTCTGTTGAATCTGACAATTAATCTTAATGGTCGTACAGTCATCTCAAATAAAACTGTGAAGGACTTTGGCGTTACTCTGGACCTCTCTCTCTCTTTTGAAGAACATATCAAGACCATTTCAAGGACAGCTTTCTTTCCATCTACGTAACATTGCAAAAATCTAAAACTTTCTGTCCAAAAATGATGCAGAAAAATTAATCCATGCTTTTGTCACTTCTAGGTTAGACTACTGCAATGCTCTATTTTCCGGCTACCCGGATAAAGCACTAAATAAACTTCAGTTAGTGCTAAATACGGCTGCTAGAATCCTGACTAGAATCAAAAAATATGATCATATTACTCCAGTGCTACACTGGCTTCCTGTCAAGGCAAGGGCTGATTTCAAGGTTTTACTGCTAACCTACAAAGCATTACATGGGCTTTGCTCCTACCTATCTCTCTGATTTGGTCCTGCCGTACATAACTACACGTACACACTACGGTCACAAGACGAGGCCCTCCCTAATTGTCTCTAGAATTTCTAAGCAAACAGATGGAGGCAGGGCTTTCCTATAGAGCTCCATTTTTATGGAACGGTCTGCCTACCCATGTCAGAGATGCAAACGGTCTGAAACGTTAGAGTCCTTACTGAAGACTCATCTCTTCAGTGGGTCATATGATTGAGTGTAGTCTGGCCCAGGAGTGTGAAGGTGAACAAAAAGGCTCTGGAGCACGAACCGTCCTTGCTGGTTCTGCCTGGCCGGCTCCCCTCTTTCAAATGGAATTTCTCTGCCTCTAACCCTATTACAGGGGCTGAGTCACTGGCTTACTGGGGCTCTTTCATACTGCCTCCAGTATTTATGCTGTAGTTTATGTGTCGGGGGCTAGGGTCAGTTTGTTATATCTGGAGTACTTCTCTGTCCTATTCGGTGTCCTGTGTGAATTTAAGTTTGCTCTCTCTAATTCTCTCTTTCTTTCTCGGAGGACCTGAGCCCAGGACCATGACTCAGGACTACACCTGGCATGATGACTCCTTGCTGTCCCCAGTCCACCTGGCCGTGTTGCTGCTCGAGTTTCAACTGTTCTGCCTTATTATTATTTGACCATGCTGGTCATTTATGAATATTTGAACATCTTGGCCATGTTCTGTTATAATCTCCACCCCACCACAGCCAGAAGAGGACTGGCCACCCCTCATAGCCTGGTTACTCTCTAGGTTTCTTCCTAGGTTTTGGCCTTTCTAGGAGTTTTCCTAACCGTGCTTCTACACCTGCATTGCTTGCTGTTTGGGGTTTTATGCTGGGTTTCTGTACAGCACTTTGAGATATCAGCAGATGTACGAAGGGCTATATAAATACATTTGATTTGATTTTGATTTGATTTGATCATTGTAAATCTACTTAGAATTGAACACCCTCTTCCAAGTAGTTTTTTGTTGACTCTAAAACATCTCACTCTTATCCTGTTCCAATGCTTTGTGTGATATGTGAAATTCCTGAAATGTGTGCAATGATTTCTGCTAGATGAAAAGCCAAAATTTGTATGACATTTAAAACATACTCAACTTCATTAAAACATTTCACCTAGTACAAAACACCTTTTTTACATATACCCCAAATTATTACTATTTAGAATGCAAGTAATGGCATTCAGACAGCCAGAGAAACAGAGAGTGAGATATATAGAGAGGGGCTCCTCTCTACTCATCTCTAAGGTTAGGGCCTCTAGTAATTCCCTCTGGAGTCATTAGTTACCGCCCCCCTCCTTTCTGCCATTCCATGGGAGTTTAGATGCACAGAAACAGCTGTTGGCGGAGCTGCACACACAGTCCAGAACAGCTGAGGCCTCTACACATTCAGCAAAGCCACTCTCTCTCTCAATCCCTCTCTCTTTTCCTCTCTCCTCCACAGAGGCGTGGAGGCCTCAGCTTCAACTGGTCTGTGCCCAGTTTCCCAAAAGCATCTTAAAGCTAAATTAATATTAGAACCATAGGATTATAGCGATTCTAACCGTAAGAATCTTTTGGGAAACTGGGCCCTGATGCGTGTGTTAGAGTGAATACTAATTGCTCCTGTAAGTCACTCTGAATAAGATTGTCTGCTTAAGACAAAACATTTTTATTTTTATTTACACTACTCTGCTCATGTCTCCAGTGGTTTGGCCTGACTGACCACCGACCGTTTTAAGAATAAAACTGTTACATTTCGAGCCTAGTTGGTTTAGCCACAGAAAAAGCGAGCAACCTTCCCGCTAACCATGATTGGCTGAGATAATGACCACTGACATGCCGAGAGATTAGTTTGGATTGGTCTGCCATATAGCACACGCGCGTCTGTCTATTGGAGCTAGTCAGTATGTCTAGGTAATTGTGCCAAATGCAGCTTTTTTTATGTATCGTGTAGTAAAACTGCATAAACCTAATATCAAGTTAAAATGTACTGTTAGCTAGCTAACGTTAGCTGGCTGGCTCGCTAGCTAACGTTATGTATAGACATTATGTCTCCACTTTCTGGAGGACCAAGTTTTGAAATCAGTGGAATTTGAGTATGATAGCCAAGGAGATGGAGAAAACACCAGCCTGGATTACATAGTCAAACTAAGGGCAACCATGCATGGCATCAGACAGGAGGCACAACCAACATACATACATACAGGTAAGATAGTCTAGCTAGCTACATTTTCAGATATTATATGTTTCTAATTTAGACAAAGTGGTTTAATTTCAAGTGTACTGTTAGCTAGCTAATGTTAGCTGCCTGGGTCGATAGTTAATGTTATGTGTATGATCTTATTCTTCCTATCTCAGACACATTTTCTTGACTAGTTATAGCCATAGAACCTGGTTAGTTAGCTACCTGCAGATTCATGCAGGGTAATAATGTCATGAGTTGTGATTATGGTCCATTGTTTAGCTAGTTATCTAGCTACATGTCTTAACAAAAAGACTCCATTCTAATTTTGACAAAGTATTTTCATTTCAAGTTAATGTACTGTTAACTAGCTAACGTTAGCTGGCTGGCTCGCTAACTAACGGTACGTAATGCGTTGGGATTCATTGTTTACCTAGCTAGCTACATTGATAAACAAAAATACCCTCGTGTTAAGTGTGCCAGAGGGCAGAATAACTGATAAATCTTTGAACGCTCAACACCCGTTGAGTATGGCCGGTGTCAGTAAATGTCGGCATTAAATTGTTGCCAGGAGCACTGCTACATTCAGCAACGCTCTGGATAACATGAAAACTCTCTAACCAGCTCTGCTATGGGGGAGAAAAAATGGTCAGAGTGGGGTTCTCTCTCATTATGTGTCTGGAAGTAGCTAGCCAATGTTAGCCAGTTAGCTTGGGTGCTTGACTGTCGTTGTGAGGTCAGAGCTTTCGGAACATCCCTAATTATTGGCCAGAACATTCAGTGTGCGCTCTGAATGTGAAACGCTCAGAATTTAGAATTTACGAACGGACAATCGGACAATCTGACAGCACAGTTGCAGTCACCAACGCTCAGGATAACATACTGTAACAGTCTAACCAGCTTTGCTAGGGTGAGTAATGTTCAGTGAGTTTTACTTCCGGGTTGGAGCGAGCGGTCGCATCCGCATTTCGCTCCGCAGGTAGTATAACTTTTTCATTACATTTCATTACATTTCATTATAGTACAACGGTTTGATTTGTCTAATCTTAGCAATTTCTTCTTAGCTAGCTACATAGCCGTCTTTGTATCAAAGATAATTGCGTAATTATCGTATTTCGTCGTCCTAATGTAGTCTTCACTGCTCTGCCCAGCAGCTAGCCAGCTAGCAAACGTCCACCGATTAGCAGCACTGTAGAAACTATTACACTCAACTGAACGACTTGATTAGTGTAGTGTTAGCTAGCTACATAGCTGTCTTTGCTGTCTTCGTATCCAAGATAATTGTGTAGTCTTAGAGTGATTATCTTAATTTACCGAGGTTAGCTAGCCAGCTATTTGTCGTCCTTAACGTAGGAGACACTGCTAGCTAGCCAACAGCTAGCCAACATCTTCCGAATAGAACTCAACAACCCGGTCGCATTCCGCTTCGCTCCACAGGTAGTATCACATTTTCATTTAATTTCATTACAGTACAACGGTTTGATTTGTTTGATCGTAGCTAGCTACATAGCTAGCTACATAGCCGATCTTTGTATCAAAGATAATTGTGTAGTCTAGAGCGATTTTCTAGGTTAGCTAGCCAGCTATTGTCGTTCTTTTAACGCAGCGTAACGTAATCAACACTGCTAGCTAGCCAGCTAGCCCCGAATAGCAGCACTGTAGAAACTATTACACTCAACGGAACGACTTGATTAGTGTAGTGTCAACAACACAGCCACTGCCAGCTAGCCTACAAAGTCAACAACGCAGCCACTGCCAGCTAGCCTACTTCAGCAGTACTGTATCATTTTAATCATTTTAGTCAATAAGATTCTTGCTACGTAAACAACTTTCCAACATTCGAGGCGTGTAGTCCACTTGTCATTCAATCTCCTTTGCATTAGCGTAGCCTCTTCTGTAGCCTGTCAACTATGTGTCTGTCTATCCCTGTTCTCTCCCTCTCTGCACAGACCATATAAACGCTCCACACCCGCGTGGCCGCGGCCACCTAATCTGGTGGTCCCAGCGCGCACGACCCACGTGGAGTTCAGGTCTCCGGTAGCCTCTGGAACTGCCGATCTGCGGCAAACAAGGCAGAGTTCATCTCAGCCTATGCCTCCCTCCAGTCCCTCGACTTCTTGGCACTGACGGAAATATGGATCACCACAGATAACACTGCCACTCCTACTGCTCTCTTTCGTCCGCCCACGTGTTCTCGCACACCCGAGAGCTTCTGGTCAGCGGGGTGGTGGCACCGGGATCCTCATCTCTCCCAAGTGGTCATTCTCTCTTTCTCCCCTTACCCATCTGTCTATCGCCTCCTTTGAATTCCATGCTGTCACAGTTACCAGCCCTTTCAAGCTTAACATCCTTATCATTTATCGCCCTCCAGGTTCCCTCGGAGAGTTCATCAATGAGCTTGATGCCTTGATAAGCTCCTTTCCTGAGGACGGCTCACCTCTCACAGTTCTGGGCGACTTTAACCTCCCCACGTCTACCTTTGACTCATTCCTCTCTGCCTCCTTCTTTCCACTCCTCTCCTCTTTTGACCTCACCCTCTCACCTTCCCCCCTACTCACAAGGCAGGCAATACGCTCGACCTCATCTTTACTAGATGCTGTTCTTCCACTAACCTCATTGCAACTCCCCTCCAAGTCTCCGACCACTACCTTGTATCCTTTTCCCTCTCGCTCTCATCCAACACTTCCCACACTGCCCCTACTCGGATGGTATCGCGCCGTCCCAACCTTCGCTCTCTCTCCCCCGCTACTCTCTCCTCTTCCATCCTATCATCTCTTCCCTCTGCTCAAACCTTCTCCAACCTATCTCCTGATTCTGCCTCCTCAACCCTCCTCTCCTCCCTTTCTGCATCCTTTGACTCTCTATGCCCCCTATCCTCCAGGCCGGCTCGGTCCTCCCCTCCCGCTCCGTGGCTCGACGACTCATTGCGAGCTCACAGAACAGGAGCTCCGGGCAGCCGAGCGGAAATGGAGGAAAACTCGCCTCCCTGCGGACCTGGCATCCTTTCGCTCCCTCCTCTCTACATTTTCCTCTTCTGTCTCTGCTGCTAAAGCCACTTTCTACCACTCTAAATTCCAAGCATCTGCCTCTAACCCTAGGAAGCTCTTTGCCACCTTCTCCTCCCTCCTGAATCCTCCTCCCCCTCCCCCCTCCTCCCTCTCTGCAGATGACTTTGTCAACCATTTTGAAAAGAAGGTCGACGACATCCGATCCTCGTTTGCTAAGTCAAACGACACCGCTAGTTCTGCTCACACTGCCCTACCCTGTGCTCTGACCTCTTTCTCCCCTCTCTCTCCAGATGAAATCTCGCGTCTTGTGACAGCCGGCCGCGCAACAACCTGCCCGCTCGACCCTATCCCCTCCTCTCTTCTCCAGACCATTTCCGGAGACCTTCTCCCTTACCTCACCTCGCTCATCAACTCATCCCTGACCGCTGGCTACGTCCCTTCCGTCTTCAAGAGAGCGAGAGTTGCACCCCTTCTGAAAAAACCTACACTCGATCCCTCCGATGTCAACAACTACAGACCAGTATCCCTTCTTTCTTTTCTCTCCAAAACTCTTGAACGTGCCGTCCTTGGCCAGCTCTCCCGCTATCTCTCTCAGAATGACCTTCTTGATCCAAATCAGTCAGGTTTCAAGACTAGTCATTCAACTGAGACTGCTCTTCTCTGTATCACGGAGGCGCTCCGCACTGCTAAAGCTAACTCTCTCTCCTCTGCTCTCATCCTTCTAGACCTATCGGCTGCCTTCGATACTGTGAACCATCAGATCCTCCTCTCCACCCTCTCCGAGTTGGGCATCTCCGGCGCGGCCCACGCTTGGATTGCGTCCTACCTGACAGGTCGCTCCTACCAGGTGGCGTGGCGAGAATCTGTCTCCTCACCACGCGCTCTCACCACTGGTGTCCCCCAGGGCTCTGTTCTAGGCCCTCTCCTATTCTCGCTATACACCAAGTCACTTGGCTCTGTCATAACCTCACATGGTCTCTCCTATCATTGCTATGCAGACGACACACAATTAATCTTCTCCTTTCCCCTTCTGATGACCAGGTGGCGAATCGCATCTCTGCATGTCTGGCAGACATATCAGTGTGGATGACGGATCACCACCTCAAGCTGAACCTCGGCAAGACGGAGCTGCTCTTCCTCCCGGGGGAAGGACTGCCCGTTCCATGATCTCGCCATCACGGTTGACAACTCCATTGTGTCCTCCTCCCAGAGCGCTAAGA
Organism: Oncorhynchus keta; assembly: GCF_023373465.1. Taxonomy (NCBI): domain Eukaryota; kingdom Metazoa; phylum Chordata; class Actinopteri; order Salmoniformes; family Salmonidae; genus Oncorhynchus; species Oncorhynchus keta. The sequence continues at coordinate 449 of NW_026287952.1, read as the reverse complement.
ACCTTGGCGTGATCCTGGACAACACCCTGTCGTTCTCAACTAACATCAAGGCGGTGGCCCGTTCCTGTAGGTTCATGCTCTACAACATCCGCAGAGTACGACCCTGCCTCACACAGGAAGCGGCGCAGGTCCTAATCCAGGCACTTGTCATCTCCCGTCTGGATTACTGCAACTCGCTGTTGGCTGGGCTCCTGCCTGTGCCATTAAACCCCTACAACTCATCCAGAACGCCGCAGCCCGTCTGGTGTTCAACCTTCCCAAGTTCTCTCCACGTCACCCGCTCCTCCGCTCTCTCCACTGGCTTCCAGTTGAAGCTCGCATCCGCTACAAGACCATGGTGCTTGCCTACGGAGCTGTGAGGGAGCGGCACCTCAGTACCTCCAGGCTCTGATCAGGCCCTACACCCAAACAAGGGCACTGCGTTCATCCACCTCTGGCCTGCTCGCCTC
>NW_026287951.1:0-88548 GCF_023373465.1 Oncorhynchus keta | reverse complement strand
TATTCTCTCCCTGTTTAGTAAGTGTTGACTACTCATTCCTCTGTCCCCATACCCATAAGTATTCTCTCCCTGTTTAGTAATAGGTGTTGCTGTTTTGTGTTGCTGTTTTGTGTTGCTGTTTTGCTTGAAAATCTATGGTATGACTTGAAACTTGCTGACTTGTTCCCCAACACCGTGATAGAGCTTGCATCATTTTGAAAAGAATAATACATAGTGAAACCCTTACAGAATTTCACACGAACACTTTGTGTGGTCTCATGTAATGACTTGATCTGATGGGATTTGATGTGACAACATGTGAAGCAAGGTGCGAAAACATGACCTCATGTGAAGTAAATATGGGGATGTGATACCATGACACACACGTTAAAACCAAACTGTCAAATGTCATTTCGAATATTTTACTTTGAAACACAATAATTGACATCAATTCAATCAGTCACGGTCCCCTGCAGGTTTTGTCGAGTTCCCGGTTTGTTCCAGAGACGTCCCCAAGGACATTTTTAAAACATTTTGTCTAGTTGTGGTCAGAATAAGGTAAATCTACTGTAAGTACTGTATTTTTACAGCTAAATGCAGGTGATAATGGACTGTACGCTGCTTTTTCAGGAATCAACCTCAACTTGAGATTTGAACTCACAACCTAATGGTTGCTTAGAAATATGTAGCGCCTGCTGCGCCACCAGAATCAAAATTGATCAATCAAAATTGATTTAAAAAAATTCTAATCTACACACAATACCCCATAATGACAATGTGAAAACATGATTTAAGAAATGTTAGCAAATTTATTGACAAATTAAATACAAAAATATTTCATTTACAATACTTTTACAATACCTTTGGCAGTGATTACAGCTGCGCGTCTTTCTGGGAAAGTCTCTAAGATTTTTCAACACCTGGATTATTCAAAATTCTTCAAGTTCTGTCAAATTGATTGTTGATCATTGCTAAATAACCATTTCCAGGTCTTGCCATAGATTTTCAAGTAGATTTAAGTCAAAACTGTAACTCGGCCACACATTTACTGTCTGCTTGGTAAGCAACTCCAGTGTGTATTTGGCATTGTGTTATTGATTATTGTCCTGTGAATTCATCTCCCAGTGTCTGGTGGAAAGCAGACTGAACCAGGTTTTCCTCTAGGATTTTGTCTGTACTTCGCTCCATTCCACTTATTTTTTATTGATTACAAGCATACCCATAAAATGATGTATCCTTGAAAATATGGAGAGTGGTACCCAGTTAAGTGTTGTATTGGATTTCCCAAAACAAAACACTTTAAATTCAGGACAAAAAGTGAGTTGCTTTGCCACCTTTTTTGCAGGATTTACTACTACAACTTCCTGTTGCAAACAGGATGTTTTGGAATATTTTTATTCGTTACAGGCCTTTTCACTCTTTAAATTAGATTCGTTTTTTTGGAGTAACTACAATGTTGTTGATCCATCCTCAGCTTTCTCCTATCACACCCATTAAACTCTGTGACTGTTTTAAAGTCACCATAGATGTAATGTTCGTCGTCTTCCTCTGATGAGGAGTAAGATAGATTGGACCAATTTGCAGTGTCGTAAGTGTCCATAATTTAATAAGAAAAACTGAACACTACAAAATACATAACAACAACGTGAGACAAACGAAACAGTCCCGTGTGGCTCAAACACAAACACAGAAAATAAACACCCACAACTCAAAAGTGAAACCAGGCTACCTAAGTATGATTCTCAATCAGGGACAACGATTGACAGCTGCCTCTGATTGAGAACCATACTAGGCCGAACACAGAAATCCCAAATTATAGAAAAACTAACATAGACAACCCACCCAACTCACGCCCTGACCATACTAAAACAAAAGACATAATAACAGAACTAAGGTCAGAACGTGACAATAGACCTCATAGTGAAATCCTTCCTGTCTGGCGATTCAGTTAGGAAGGATGCCTTTATCTTTGTCGTGACTGGGTGTACTGATACATCCTCCAAAGTGTAATTCAACACTTCACCATGCTGAAAGGATATTCAATGTCTACTTGTTAAATGTACAAATAGATTACCTTTTTTGTGAGGCATAGGAAAAGCTTTGTGGTTGAATCTGTGTTTGAAATTCACTGCTCAACTTACAGACAACTGTATGAATGGGGAACAGAGATTAGGTATTCTTTCAAAAATCATGTTAAAACACTATTGTTGCACACAGAGTGAGTCCATGCAACTTATTATGTGACTTGTTAAGCACATTTCTACTCCTCAACTTAAGTTTGACAAAGGGGTTGAATACTTATTGAGTCAAGACATTTCAGATTTACATTGTTAATCATTTTTAATAATTGCACTTTGACACATGTATTGTGTGCATCCCATTGCCCCAAAAAAAATGTATTATTTATATTCAGGCTGTAATACAACAAATGTTTTTAAAAAACAAGGGGGGTGAATACTATAATAGAGATTGGCAAAAATGTTTTACTGCCTAAAGTTGCAGTAAAAAATAAAGTAATTATATACAACAACTTGTAGATGTTATTTCTATAAAAGGACAGTATGTTGCTCTATTCTGATTTAAATTACTGCAAAATCTTGAACTGTGACCACAATTGAGACTAAGCCTTAAATGGGAGATACACCACTAGATCTGTGAGTGTGAAAGAGATACGACAACAGCCTTATTGTTAAGAATGCATTTCTGCACTTTGTTAAAAGCTGATCAGTATCAAGTAAATGGTTGTTCAATTATCCCCACCAACATAACACTAGCAGTGCTCAAGGACACTTGACATAGAGTATACATTACTTATTTGAGGATTTTAACTTGCAACCTCTTGGTTGGGAATGAATGAATGTTTCTGCAGTGCCACTAGGTTCATACCAACAGCTAAAACATATATTAACACACACAAAAGGGTATGCTTAGGGTACACTACAGTGTTGTTACCTGGGATACACAAAGTTCAAAGGTACACTTCACAGGTACACATACGAACTCACAGTTTGGTATCTTATAGGTATAATGGGACATTTTTCTATCCAATATTTAGAATATAAGGTAAGGTCATCATTGCGCATTGATAGGTGGGGGCAATGTACTGGTGGAGCTCATTAGCATATCCAGGGGATGTGGTCAGATATGTGTGTTTGTGCCAACCGTGAGTATAGCAATTTAAGTCTTTGATGTTTATGCCAATGCAAGCAGGTAATCAAAATATTGCCAGTAACAGAAAGTAGACTTACTGCTACTAGAAGTCTTACCAGTAGATTACTGTGCCTTCACTGACTCTATTGTTGACAGCACGCACATTAATTGCTTATTGGCAGCATACTGTGAGAGTGACAGCCTATCAGAAGATTGTAGTCATGGCTTTTTTGAGGTGTGGCTTAAATCAAATCAAATGTATTTATATAGCCCTTCTTACATCAGCTGATATCTCAAAGTGCTGTAAAGAAACCCAGCCTAAAACCCCAAACAGCAAGCAATGCAGGTGTAGAAGCACGGTGGCTAGGAAAAACTCCCTAGACAGGCCAGAACCTAGGAAGAAACCTAGAGAGGAACCAGGCTATGAGGGCTGGCCAGTCCTCTTCTGGCTGTGCCGGGTGGAGATTATAACAGAACATAAACAAGATGTTCAAATGTTCATTCCTCACCATTTTGGATAAGCATGCTCCGTTCAAAAAATGCAGAACCAAGAACAGATACAGCCCTTGGTTCACTCCAGACCTGACTGCCCTCGACCAGCACAAAACATCCTGTGGCGGACTGCAATAGCATCGAATAGCCCCGTGATATGCAACTGTTCAGGGAAGTCAGGAACCAATACACGCAGTCAGTCAGGAAAGCTAAGGCCAGCTTCTTCAGGCAGAAGTTTGCATCCTGTAGCTCCAACTCCAAAAGTTCTGGGACACTGTGAAGTCCATGGAGAACAAGAGCACCTCCTCCCAGCTGCCCACTGCACTGAGGCTAGGAAACACGGTCTCCACCGATAAATCCATGATTATCGAAAACTTCAATAAGCACTTCTCAACGGCTGGCCGTGCCTTCCGCCTGGCTACTCCAACCTCGGCCAACAGCTCCGCCCCCGTAGTTCCTCACCCAAGCCTCTCCAGGTTCTCCTTTACCCAAATCCAGATAGCAGATGTTCTGAAAGAGCTGCAAAACCTGGACCCGTACAAAATCAGCTGGGCTTGACAATCTGGACCCGCTATTTCTGAAACTATCTGCCGCCATTGTCGCAACCCCTATTACCAGCCTGTTCAACCTCTCTTTCATATCGTCTGAGATCCCCAAGGATTGAAAGCTGCCGCAGTCATCCCCCTCTTCAAAGGGGGAGACACCCTGGACCCAAACTGCTATAGACCTATATCCATCCTGCCCTGCCTATCTAAGGTCTTCGAAAGCCAAGTCAACAAACAGGTCACTGACCATCTCGAATCCCACCGTACCTTCTCCGCTGTGCAATCTGGTTTCCGAGCCGGTCACGGGTGCACCTCAGCCACACTCAAGGTACTAAATGATATCATAACCGCCATCGATAAAAGACAGTACTGTGCAGCCGTCTTCATCGACCTCGCCAAGGCTTTCGACTCTGTCAATCACCAAATTCTTATCGGCAGACTCAACAGCCTCGGTTTTTCGGATGACTGCCTTGCCTGGTTCACCAATTACTTTGCAGACAGAGTTCAGTGTGTCAAATCAGAGGGCATGCTGTCCGGTCCTCTGGCAGTCTCTATGGGGGTGCCACAGGGTTCAATTCTCGGGCCGACTCTTTTCTCTGTATATATCAATGATGTTGCTCTTGCTGCGGGCGATTCCCTGATCCACCTCTACGCAGACGACACCATTCTATATACTTTCGGCCCGTCATTGGACACTGTGCTATCAAACCTCCAAACGAGCTTCAATGCCATACAGCACTCCTTCCGTGGCCTCCAACTGCTCTTAAACGCGAGTAAAACCAAATGCATGCTTTTCAACCGATCGCTGCCTGCACCCGCATGCCCGACTAGCATCACCACCCTGGATGGTTCCAACCTTGAATATGTGGACATCTATAAGTACCTAGGTGTCTGGCTAGACTGCAAACTCTCCTTCCAGACTCACATCAAACATCTCCAATCAAAAATCAAATCCAGAGTCGGCTTTCTATTCCGCAACAAAGCCTCCTTCACTCACGCTGCCAAGCTTACCCTAGTAAAACTGACTATCCTACCGATCCTCGACTTCGGCGATGTCATCTACAAAATGGCTTCCAACACTCTACTCAGCAAACTGGATGCAGTCTATCACAGTGCCATCCGTTTTGTCACTAAAGCACCTTATACCACCCACCACTGCGACTTGTATGCTCTAGTCGGCTGGCCCTCACTACATATTCGTCCCCAGACCCACTGGCTCCAGGTCATCTACAAGTCCATGCTAGGTAAAGCTCCGCCTTATCTCAGTTCACTGGTCACGATGGCAACACCCATCCGTAGCACGCGCTCCAGCAGGTGTATCTCACTGATCATCCCTAAAGCCAACACCTCATTTGGCCGCCTTTCGTTCCAGTACTCTGCTGCCTGTGACTGGAACGAATTGCAAAAATCGCTGAAGTTGGAGACTTTTATCTCCCTCACCAACTTCAAACATCAGCTATCCGAGCAGCTAACCGATCGCTGCAGCTGTACATAGTCTATAGGTAAATAGCTCACCCTTTTTCACCTACCTCATTCCCATACTGTTTTTATACTGTTTTTATTTATTTACTTTTCTGCTCTTTTGCACACCAATATCTCTACCTGTACATGCCCATCTGATCATTTATCACTCCAGTGTTAATCTGCAAAATTGTATTATTCGCCTACCTCCTCATGCCTTTTGCACACATTGTATATAGACTGCCCATTTTTTTCTACTGTGTTATTGACTTGCTAATTGTTTACTCCATGTGTAACTCTGTGTTGTCTGTTCACACTGCTATGCTTTATCTTGGCCAGGTCGCAGTTGCAAATGAGAACTTGTTCTCAACTAGCCTACCTGGTTAAATAAAGGTGAAATGAAAAAAAAATGAAAAAAATAAATGGTCAAATAATAATAATCACAGTAGTTGTCGAGGGTGCAGCAAGTCAGCACCTCAGGCGTAAATGTCAGTTGGCTTTTCATACCCGATCATTAGGAGTATCTCTACCGCTCCTGCTGTCTATAGAGAGTTGAAAACAGCAGGTCTGGGACAGGTAGCACGTCCGGTGAACAGGTCAGGGTTCCATAGCCGCAGGCAGAACAGTTGAAACTGGAGCAGCAGCACGGACAGGTGGACTGGGGACAGCAAGGAGTCATCATGCCAGGGAGTCCTGAGGCATTGTCCTAGGGCTCAGGTCCTTCGAGAGAGAGAAAGAGAGAATTAGAGAGACCATACTTAAATTCACACAGGACACCAGATAAGACAGGAGAAGTACTCCAAACTGACCCTAGCCCCCCGACACATAAACTACTGCAGCATAAATACTGGAGGCTGAGACAGGAGGGGTCAGGAGACACTGTGGCCCCATCCAATGATACCCCCGGACAGGGCCAAACAGAAAGGATATAACCCCCCCACCCACTTTGCCAAAGCACAGCCACCACACCACTAGAGGGATATCTTCAACCACCAACTTACCATCCTCAGACAAGGCCGAGTATAGCCCACAAAGATCTCCGCCACGGCACAGCCAAAGGGGGGGCACCAACCCAGACAGGAAGATCACGTCAGTGACTCAACCCACTCAAGTGACACACCCCTTCTAGGGACGTCATGAAAGAGCACCAGTAAGCCATTGACTCAGCCCCTTTAATATATTTAGAGGCAGAGAATCCCAGTGGAGAGAGGGGAACCTGCCAGGCAGAGACAGCAAGGGCGGTTCATTGCTCCAGAGCCTTTCCGTTCACCTTCACATTCCTGGGCCAGACTACACTCAATCATATGACCTACTGAAAGAGATGCGTCTTCAGTAAAGACTTCAAGGTTGAGACCGAGTCTGCGTCTCTCACATGGGTAGGCAGACCGTTCCATAAAAATGGAGCTCTGTAGGAGAAAGACCTGCCTCCAGCTGTTTGCTTAGAAATTCTAGGGACAATTAGGAGGCTTGTGTCTTAGACCGTAGCGTACATGTAGGTATGTACGGCAGGACCAAATCAGAAAGATAGGTAGGAGCAAGCCCATGTAATGCTTTGTAGCTTAGCAGTAAAACCTTGAAATCAGCCCTTGCCTTAACAGGAAGCCAGTGTCGGGAGGCTAGCACTGGAGTAATATGATCCAATTTTTTGGTTCTAGTCAGGATTCTAGCAGCCGTATTTAGCACTAACTGGAGTTTATTTAGTGCTTTATCCGGGTAGCCGGAAAGTAAAGCATTGGAGTAATTTAACCTAGAAGTAAAAAAAAACTCCCTAGACAGGCCAAAACCTAGGAAGAAACCTAGAGAGGAACCAGGCTATGAGGGCTGGCCAGTCCTCTTCTGGCTGTGCCGGGTGGAGATTATAACAGAACATAAACAAGATGTTCAAATGTTCATTCCTCACCATTTTGGATAAGCATGCTCCGTTCAAAAAATGCAGAACCAAGAACAGATACAGCCCTTGGTTCACTCCAGACCTGACTGCCCTCGACCAGCACAAAAACATCCTGTGGCGGACTGCAATAGCATCGAATAGCCCCCGTGATATGCAACTGTTCAGGGAAGTCAGGAACCAATACACGCAGTCAGTCAGGAAAGCTAAGGCCAGCTTCTTCAGGCAGAAGTTTGCATCCTGTAGCTCCAACTCCAAAAAGTTCTGGGACACTGTGAAGTCCATGGAGAACAAGAGCACCTCCTCCCAGCTGCCCACTGCACTGAGGCTAGGAAACACGGTCTCCACCGATAAATCCATGATTATCGAAAACTTCAATAAGCACTTCTCAACGGCTGGCCGTGCCTTCCGCCTGGCTACTCCAACCTCGGCCAACAGCTCCGCCCCCCGTAGTTCCTCACCCAAGCCTCTCCAGGTTCTCCTTTACCCAAATCCAGATAGCAGATGTTCTGAAAGAGCTGCAAAACCTGGACCCGTACAAATCAGCTGGGCTTGACAATCTGGACCCGCTATTTCTGAAACTATCTGCCGCCATTGTCGCAACCCCTATTACCAGCCTGTTCAACCTCTCTTTCATATCGTCTGAGATCCCCAAGGATTGAAAGCTGCCGCAGTCATCCCCCTCTTCAAAGGGGAGACACCCTGGACCCAAACTGCTATAGACCTATATCCATCCTGCCCTGCCTATCTAAGGTCTTCGAAAGCCAAGTCAACAAACAGGTCACTGACCATCTCGAATCCCACCGTACCTTCTCCGCTGTGCAATCTGGTTTCCGAGCCGGTCACGGGTGCACCTCAGCCACACTCAAGGTACTAAATGATATCATAACCGCCATCGATAAAAGACAGTACTGTGCAGCCGTCTTCATCGACCTCGCCAAGGCTTTCGACTCTGTCAATCACCAAATTCTTATCGGCAGACTCAACAGCCTCGGTTTTTCGGATGACTGCCTTGCCTGGTTCACCAATTACTTTGCAGACAGAGTTCAGTGTGTCAAATCAGAGGGCATGCTGTCCGGTCCTCTGGCAGTCTCTATGGGGGTGCCACAGGGTTCAATTCTCAGGCCGACTCTTTCTCTGTATATATCAATGATGTTGCTCTTGCTGCGGGCGATTCCCTGATCCACCTCTACGCAGACGACACCATTCTATATACTTTCGGCCCGTCATTGGACACTGTGCTATCAAACCTCCAAACGAGCTTCAATGCCATACAGCACTCCTTCCGTGGCCTCCAACTGCTCTTAAACGCGAGTAAAACCAAATGCATGCTTTTCAACCGATCGCTGCCTGCACCCGCATGCCCGACTAGCATCACCACCCTGGATGGTTCCAACCTTGAATATGTGGACATCTATAAGTACCTAGGTGTCTGGCTAGACTGCAAACTCTCCTTCCAGACTCACATCAAACATTTCCAATCAAAAATCAAATCCAGAGTCGGCTTTCTATTCCGCAACAAAGCCTCCTTCACTCACGCTGCCAAGCTTACCCTAGTAAAACTGACTATCCTACCGATCCTCGACTTCGGCGATGTCATCTACAAAATGGCTTCCGACACTCTACTCAGCAAACTGGATGCAGTCTATCACAGTGCCATCCGTTTTGTCACTAAAGCACCTTATACCACCCACCACTGCGACTTGTATGCTCTAGTCGGCTGGCCCTCACTACATATTCGTCCCCAGACCCACTGGCTCCAGGTCATCTACAAGTCCATGCTAGGTAAAGCTCCGCCTTATCTCAGTTCACTGGTCACGATGGCAACACCCATCCGTAGCACGCGCTCCAGCAGGTGTATCTCACTGATCATCCCTAAAGCCAACACCCTCATTTGCCGCCTTTCGTTCCAGTACTCTGCTGCCTGTGACTGGAACGAATTGCAAAATCGCTGAAGTTGAGACTTTTATCTCCCTCACCAACTTCAAACATCAGCTATCCGAGCAGCTAACCGATCGCTGCAGCTGTACATAGTCTATAGGTAAATAGCTCACCCTTTTTCACCTACCTCATTCCCATACTGTTTTTATACTGTTTTTATTTATTTACTTTTCTGCTCTTTGCACACCAATATCTCTACCTGTACATGCCCATCTGATCATTTATCACTCCAGTGTTAATCTGCAAAATTGTATTATTCGCCTACCTCCTCATGCCTTTTGCACACATTGTATATAGACTGCCCATTTTTTTCTACTGTGTTATTGACTTGCTAATTGTTTACTCCATGTGTAACTCTGTGTTGTCTGTTCACACTGCTATGCTTTATCTTGGCCAGGTCGCAGTTGCAAATGAGAACTTGTTCTCAACTAGCCTACCTGGTTAAATAAAGGTGAAATGAAAAAAAATGAAAAAATAAATGGTCAAATAATAATAATCACAGTAGTTGTCGAGGGTGCAGCAAGTCAGCACCTCAGGCGTAAATGTCAGTTGGCTTTTCATACCCGATCATTAGGAGTATCTCTACCGCTCCTGCTGTCTATAGAGAGTTGAAAACAGCAGGTCTGGGACAGGTAGCACGTCCGGTGAACAGGTCAGGGTTCCATAGCCGCAGGCAGAACAGTTGAAACTGGAGCAGCAGCACGGACAGGTGGACTGGGGACAGCAAGGAGTCATCATGCCAGGGAGTCCTGAGGCATTGTCCTAGGGCTCAGGTCCTTCGAGAGAGAGAAAGAGAGAATTAGAGAGACCATACTTAAATTCACACAGGACACCAGATAAGACAGGAGAAGTACTCCAAACTGACCCTAGCCCCCCGACACATAAACTACTGCAGCATAAATACTGGAGGCTGAGACAGGAGGGGTCAGGAGACACTGTGGCCCCATCCAATGATACCCCCGGACAGGGCCAAACAGGAAGGATATAACCCCCCCACCCACTTTGCCAAAGCACAGCCACCACACCACTAGAGGGATATCTTCAACCACCAACTTACCATCCTCAGACAAGGCCGAGTATAGCCCACAAAGATCTCCGCCACGGCACAGCCAAAGGGGGGGCACCAACCCAGACAGGAAGATCACGTCAGTGACTCAACCCACTCAAGTGACACACCCCTTCTAGGGACGTCATGAAAGAGCACCAGTAAGCCATTGACTCAGCCCCTTTAATATATTTAGAGGCAGAGAATCCCAGTGGAGAGAGGGGAACCTGCCAGGCAGAGACAGCAAGGGCGGTTCGTTGCTCCAGAGCCTTTCCGTTCACCTTCACATTCCTGGGCCAGACTACACTCAATCATATGACCTACTGAAAGAGATGCGTCTTCAGTAAAGACTTCAAGGTTGAGACCGAGTCTGCGTCTCTCACATGGGTAGGCAGACCGTTCCATAAAAATGGAGCTCTGTAGGAGAAAGACCTGCCTCCAGCTGTTTGCTTAGAAATTCTAGGGACAATTAGGAGGCTTGTGTCTTGTGACCGTAGCGTACATGTAGGTATGTACGGCAGGACCAAATCAGAAAGATAGGTAGGAGCAAGCCCATGTAATGCTTTGTAGCTTAGCAGTAAAACCTTGAAATCAGCCCTTGCCTTAACAGGAAGCCAGTGTCGGGAGGCTAGCACTGGAGTAATATGATCCAATTTTTTGGTTCTAGTCAGGATTCTAGCAGCCGTATTTAGCACTAACTGGAGTTTATTTAGTGCTTTATCCGGGTAGCCGGAAAGTAAAGCATTGGAGTAATTTAACCTAGAAGTAACGAAAGCATGCATTAATTTTTCTGCATCATTTTAGGACAGAAAGTTTCAGATTTTTGCAATGTTACGTAGATGGAAAAAAGCTGTCCTTGAAACAATCTTGATATGTTCGTCAAAAGAGAGATCAGGGTCCAGAGTAACGCCGACGTCCTTCACAGTTGTATTTGAGACGACTGTACAACCATCAAGATTAATTGTCAGATTCAACAGAAGATCTCTTTGTTTCTTGGGACCTAAAACAAGCATCTCTGTTTTGTCCAAGTTTAAAAGTAGAAAGTTTGCAGCCATCCACTTCCTTATGTCTGAAACACAGGCTTCTAGCGAGGGCAATTTTGGGGCTTCACCATGTTTCATTGAAATGTATAGCTGTGTGACATCCGCATAGCAGTGAAAGTTAACATTATGTTTTCGAATGACATCCTCAAGAGGTAAAATATATAGTGAAAAGAATAGTGGTCCTAAAATGGAACCTTGAGGAACACCAAAATTTACCGTTGATTTGTCAGAGGACAAACCATCCACAGAGACAAACTGATATCTTTCCGACAGATAAGATTAAAACCAGGCCAGAACATGTCTGTGTAGACCAATTTGGGTTTCCAATCTCTCCAAAAGAATGTGGTGATCGATGGTATCAAAAGCAGCACTAAGGTCTAGGAGCATGAGAACAGATGCAGAGCCTCAGTCTGACACCATTAAATGGTCATTTACCACCTTCACAAGTGCAGTCTTAGTGCAATGATGGGGTCTAAAACCAGACTGAAGCACTTCGTATACATTGTTTGTCTTCAGGAAGGCAGTAATTTACAGCTTTTTCTAAAAATGTTGAGAGGAATGAAAGATTTGATATAGGCCGATAGTTTTTTTTACATTTTCTGGGTCAAGGTTTGGCTTTTTCAAGAGAGGCTTTATTACTGCCACTTTTAGTGAATTTGGTACATATCCGGTGGATAGAGAGACATGTATTATGTTCAACATAAGAGGGCCAAGCACAGGAAGCAGCTCATTCAGTAGTTATCTCGTTTTGGTCATTCCGGTTAGTGTGGTGTGTTAATAAACATTAAGTCTGTACACTAAAGCACTTACAACTTGCCCTTGGACAAGATGAAAGAAGATGGTGGACAAGGAAGGAAGATGAACATATTATAAATAAATATGGGGTGGGGGAATGGAGAAGACTTCTGGAATATCTGGTGAAGGAGAAGATGGCAGATAAGGAAAAGGAAAAGACAAGAAAAGTGGAATATGAAATGGAAGATCGCACAGAACTTTTGGAAGAGCAAGAGAAGGAAAGGGAACGTGTAGAGTGAGGGTGAATTAGTTGTGGTGGCAGGTGCAGTGATGACCGCCGAGAAGGAGATGAGGGAAGCGGTGTAGTGAGGGAGGTTGGCGCCAAGTTCAAAAATCAGGGATATGTGCGCAGGTACCTGAGAGATGGAACCTGAGTATGGATATAGTACCTGCAGTGAGGACCGCTGAGTTTGGGCCTCGTCCATAGGATGAAAAGGATCATTATGGCCCAGTACGAGTGGGATTTGTGAAGAGAATGGATCCTTGCATTTTGGCTGATTCATATATGGTGTCAGGTTGGGCAGAGAAGTTTGGGGACAGTTTAGTTGGTGAGAGTAACTAGGAGTGGCATTTATTGTGTTTATTTAGTCCAGAGGGAGCAGTCGTCATAGGTCACGTGATTAGGGACAAGAAATGTGACTTGCTTTGCTCTCCGGAGCAGGGCACCTTTGAAAGGAATGATAACAGGGTTGGCATTAAGTATTGAGGAGGATCAGTTGAAGTTGAATATTCCCGGTGTCTGTGGCGCATGCCGTTTGTTGAGACGCAGATGCTGTGTAGAGCGTGTGGAAACGGAGAAGACATGGTCTTTCCTGCTGAGTTTTAATGTTGTCTTTGCCAGACAAGGTCAAGTTAGGTTGTGTAAGTTATCCCGTGAGAGCTTTTGTTCCGAAAATACTACAGTGTTTTAAGTGTCAAGTTTATCAGCATGTTGCACTAAAGTGTAGGAGGGAGAGTCCTAGATGTAAGAAGTGTGCAGGAGGGCATGAGACAAAGGAATGTGTAGTATCAGTGGAGAAAGTTGTGTGTGTTAGTTGTAGGGGTCGAGGTTGCCAGGGTTAGAGTAGTACGGAAAGTGTCATAGCACTGAAGAGAGTAAGTGAGAGGATTCCTGTAAGTAGGCAGAGACAGAGGGAAAATATTTGCCCCAGTAAGGTGGGCTTTTTAGCATTCATAGCCATGGTTGTCAATTGTATTGCAGAAATTAATTGATATTCACAGATTTCTTTATTTTACCTTTATTTAACTAGGCAAGTCAGTTAAGAACAAATTCTTATTTTCAATGACGGCCTAGGAACAGTGGGTTAATTGCCTGTTCAGGGGCAGAACAACAGATGTGTACCTTGTCAGCTCAGGGGTTTGAACTTGCAACCATTCCGGTTACTAGTAGAATGCTCTAACCACTAGGCTACGCTGCCGCACCGGTTGAGAGGTAGTGGCTGAGAAGTACTTGGGATTGTGAGGATTTACTGCAGAGGCGGAGTCAAGTGGTGTCCTCTCAGACTGTTTTAGATAGGGTTAAATAGTGAATGGGTTTGGTGTTTTGGTTTTGAGAGGGCTAATAGTTGGCAGGGCAATTTTGTATTACTGTATCGAGAATAGTATGTGTGTATGCACCTAAAAGTTTGATGCGACCCGCCAACCAAATCCTAAAGAAAAAGAAGAACTTTGTACACCGTCAGTTCTGCAGTTTTGTCAATGGCTGACTTGATGTGCATGTGATGCCAAATAATTTAATTTATAGCTAGTCAACATGGAATAGACACTTTCCTAATAAACCATCAGGTCAGTGAGTGTGATGGATCAGCTACAGGGAGTTACTTAGATTTTTACAATGACTAACTTGTATGTATACTGAACAAAAATATAAACACAACATGTAAGGTGTTGGTCCCATGTTTCATGAGCTGAAATAAAAGAAACCAGTAATTTTCCATCCTCACAAAAGTTTATTTCTCTCAAATGATGTGCACAAATTTGTTTACATCCCTGTTCGTGAGAATTTCTCCTTTGCCAAGGTAATCCATCCACCTGACAGGTGTGGCATATCAAGAAGCTGATTAAACAGCATGATCATTACACAGGTGCACCTTGTGCTGGGGACAATAAAAGGTCACTCTAAAATGTGCAGTTCTGTCACACAAGACAATGTCGCAGATGTCTCAAGTTGAGGGAGCATGCAATTGGCATGCTGATTGCAGGAATGTCCACCAGAACTGTTGTCAGATAATTTAACGTTAATTTCTCTACCATAAGCCGCCTCCAACGTTGTTTTAGAGAATTTGGCAGTACGTCCAACCTGCCTCAAAACCACAGACCATAGGGCCTCCAGTGCACTGCAGTGTTTGAGGCAACACTACACATCCGGGTTCGATCCCGGGCTGTGTCACGGCCCGCCGCGACGGGAGACCCATGAGGTGACGCTCAATTGGCCCAGCATCGTCCGGGGAGGATTTGGCCGGCCTGGATTTCCTTGTCCTCTAGCGACTCCTTGTGGCGGGCCAGGCGCATGCAAGCTGACTTTGGTCGGCAGCTGGCTGGACATTGGTGTGGCTGGCTTCCGGGGTAAGCGAGCAGTACGGCTTGGCAGGGTTTCTAAGGATGCATGGCTCTTGACCTTTGCATCGTCCGAGTCCGTACGGAAGTTGCAGCGATGGGGCAAGACTGCAATTGGAGAGAAAAAAGGGCCCAAGAAAAAAATGTTAAACGCAGACCACGTGTATATATAATATTTGAAATTGTTGCATTTTGCGTTTATATTTTTGTTCAGAGTAGTTCACTGTAAGTTATTGAAAATTAAACATGAACTTCCTGTGAACCAGCTTCCATTAAGCTACTGGAAAATGCACAGTAGGTAATTATTATAATTAATAGTGGGAAACGAGTCCATCATCCCTGAGCTTACCACACGCTGACCTCAGCATTTTTGGCAAATAAATCTAATAACAAAACATCATGTATAAATAGCAATTTATTATTTTTTTTTACTCTACAATTTGTTGACAAGCATGATAGCTATACTTTTAGTTTATGGATGCGCAGCTTGTTTTCCATTAGCCAATTGCCATTTCACAACTGGTAAATTCCCACCTCACACATGGTTACAAATGCAGCTTTATATGTAATATTTTGGGTAGGAAAATGTACCAATACACTAGATACTCACACATGTACCCTAAAATGTACTGACCAGTACCATGTGTGTTCATAGGTGTATCTCTGAAGGTACCTTGTGTACCTTTGACCTTTTTGTAAACCAGGGAACAGCACTGTACCATATCCAACTCTTATTTTTTAGAGTGTGTGGATATATGTTCTTGGTAAAAAAAAAAAAAACCGTCTGGTGACACTGCTGAGACCCTTTGACATGTACGAACACACGGGTGTGATAATTCTACAGTGGTCACTGCAGCATACTCTCAAACCAGTATGAACAGAACACTTATTTAGATCCAGTTACGATTGATGCAACAGTCAGCGTTTGAGCTGGTTTCCAACAGAAAAAAATAGACTACATTAGTCGTAGCGCTAATTGAGGAAGAGTGACCCAACACAAGCGATCATATTTTGCTAACTCTCGGCTGACAGAAACCATAATATGAATGAACTAATATCAATTACTATTTACAAATCATCACATCCCAGGTGACCTCACCAGTGATTGAAATAATTGAGTAAAACACTTGTCAAATGTTTAAGTAATCCCACGATGGGTGCGCACCGCCATGTTGTTTTTTTCCCGTCAATCAAAGATGAGGTTACAAGTTGAGTTGGGTCTGTTTGCAACATGCAAGTTGAAGGGGGTGTCATCAACCATAATTAACTTCCATCATTCACTTCTGGGAGTTTATCTGAAAGACGAGTGAACCATTCCTTAAAACCTGATAGAGATAGGGGGCAGTATTTCCCCTTTGGATGAATTGCGTGCCCATAGTGAACTGCATCAAGATATGTCCTAAATTGCTAATATATGCATATTATTATTAATCTTGGATAGAAAACACTCTGACGTTTCTAAAAACCGTTTGAATTATGCCTGTGAGTATAAGAGAACTCACAGGGCAGGCAATCTTCCAAACAAGTTTTGAAATCCTGAAAGTTGGGGCAACTTTGACGTCATCGCTCCCTCCCTTCCCAACAAGTTATGGATCTGAGTTCCTCAGTTAGGTGGTTAACTGATTTTTGTCCTCTGGCGTCCTTGGGTAGACAGAGGGAATCTGGAAGGACATCAAGGAATCTTTGTGTTGTCTGTGAATTTATAGCATGATTTTTGATGTTCCTTGGTTGGGGTCTGAGCAGATTATTTGTTGCAATTGCAAACGTAATAAAATGGTGGTCCGATAGTCCAGGATTATGAGGAGAAACATTAAGATCCACAACATTTATTCCATGGGACAAAACTAGGTCCAGAGTATGACTGTGACAGTGAGTGGGTCCAGAGACATGTTGGACAAAACCCACTGAGTCGATGATGGCTCCGAAAGCCTTTTGGAGTGACATTTATACTCGCATACTATTGTTTGTGCAGATGAACGTGGTACCTTCAGGCTTTTGTTAAATGCTCCCAAGGATGAACCAGACCTGTGGAGGTCTACAGTTTTTTTATTTTGATTTTCCTATGATGTCAAGCAAAGATGCACTGAGTTTGAAGGTAGGCCTTGAAATACATCCACAGGTACACCTCCAATTGATTTAAATGATGTCAATTGGCCTATCGGAAGCTTCTAAAGCCTTGACCTCATTTCCTGGAATTTTCCAAGCTGTTTAAAGGCACAGTCAACTTAGTGTATGTCAACTTCTGACCCACTGGAATTGTGATACAGTGAATTATAAGTGAAATAATCTGTCTGTAAACAATTGTTGGAAAAATGACTTGTGTCATGCACCAAGTAGATGTCCTAACCGACTTGCCAAAACTATAGTTTGTTAACAAGAAATTTGTGGAGTGGTTAAAAAAAAAGTAGTTTTAGTGTCTCCAACCTAAGTGTATGTAAACTTCCTACTTCAACTGTACCTAAATGTTTAAAATCCATAATATGAATGATTATTTATTTGAATTGCTAGCCCTCCAGTTTCACCTTAAGTTGTCCCGCTAGAGCAACACCGATCCTTAAGAAGTTTTCATTTACAGGACTTGTCAAATAGTACCCAAGTCCATTGCGATTGACAGTAAATATATAGCAAGGCACTAATACATTATCCTATTACTGTAGAAATGTACCATATGACTGTAAAATAACAGTGTAGTTTCATGTTATCATATGAGATTTGTTTCAGGAAACTCGGCGTCTGTCACACGTCACTACTTCACAGGCATTTGAACATAAACATACATTTCTTTATCAAAATGTGTTTTTGGCCAACAATGCCTTCTGGAACATGTGAACTTTCATGTGCTGTAATAACAAACCTGTATTCCATCCATGAATATGAATAAAATTGTTCAATTAGGAACCTGGTTCGTTTATAATAATAATAATAATATAATATATGCCATTTAGCAGACGCTTTTATCCAAAGCGACTTACAGTCATGTGTGCATACATTCTACGTATGGGTGCTCCCGGGGATCGAACCCACTACCCTGACGTTACAAGCGCCATGCTCTACCAACTGAGCTACAGAAGGACCAGTTTAGCCATGGAAAAGTCAGGAACCTTCCCGCTAGCCATGATTGGCTGAGATAATGGCTGGGCTGGACATGCTGGGAGATGAGTTCGGATTGGTCTGCCATGTAGCATGCGTCTGTTTTTGGAACACTTCATGTTATATTTGACATGTAAAGACATGTTTTTGGAACACTTCATGTTATATTTGACATGTAAAGACATATTTTTGAAACACTTCATGTTATATTTGACATGTAAAGACATATTTTTGGAACACTTCACGTTATATTTGACATGTAAAGACATATTTTTGGAACACTTCATGTTATATTTGACATGTAAAGACATGTTTTTGGAACACTTCACGTTATATTTGACATGTAAAAACATGTTTTTGCTGTTCAGCTAAAGTATGACCCCACCTGGGATTTGAACTAACAACCTCTGGATTTGAGGTGCACTGTATGTGTGAGAGTGTGTGTGTGCATGCAGGTGTTTGTGTGTGTCTGTAATAATACCTCCCCTGTCATGGGGGAGCAGTGTGCGAGAGTGATATGTACTGTTTTCTCCACAGCTGAGATAATAAATTGGGAGGCTCACTGAGGGGCCTGAGGAGAACAAACACGCATTATAAACCACGTCATGTCAAACACCAATAAACTTGCCAGCCATTTTGTGTGTGTGTGGGGGGCATGCCTGCGTGCGTGTGAACAAACACGCATGTCACACACCAATAAACTTGCCATATTCACCTTCTGAGCTTCAAAGAAGTATTGGTATTTCAGTGGTAGAACAAAGATTAGGTTGTTTGGATAACCCCAGTGGTTCTGAGGGGATTTCTAATGGTGATTTATTTTGTTCCGAATACAATTGCTCCGTGGACATTGAGAACACCTTATTTCTCAAAACCATAAACTTTTATGGAAAGATGGCTTCTCAATCTGTTTGGAAATAGTTATTCCTTAGTTAAATTAGATCGATAGCCAGACAGAGTTACAGGCAGATAAACAAAGACAGAGAGCAAAACTGGAGTTTGGTACAAGCAGAGTCAGAGAGAGACTATAGTTGGAGATGTTAATTAACTGAAACATTCTCAATCATTGATTTCTCTTGGCTGTTGTTGTTTAATTAGCTGATGTTGCTGGAGATGAGTCCTTAAATGGAACACCCGCCTCTTATTCAACACACACGCACGCATGCCTCTCTCTCATTAAATACCAATGGGACAAGACTGGATGAGAGGCAGTAATTAGCTTGTTAGCCAGAGATGAGCTGCATCACAAATGGCACCCTATTCCCTAACGCTGAAAGTGTCAAACGTACACTATTGTCAGTAAACATGAGTCTCACTGTACTGATGTGAAAATAACACTTTTGAAAGTGTTAAAGATTTAACTCTGTTGCAGTGTTCCCCATTTGACTCTCAAAATGTTCAAAGGAGCTCGAATGTGGTGTTTGCATAGCTCTACTCTAATATGCAACACCTACAGTGTAAAACATAACACTTGATATAGAGCAAACTGGACACACTTAGTGTGTGTCGCACCCCCTTGGGTTGTGCCGTGGCGGAGATCTTTGTGGGCTATACTCGGCCTTGTCTCAGGATGGTAAGTTGGTGGTTGAAGATATCCCTCTGGTGGTGTGGGGGCTGTGCTTTGGCAAAGTGGGTGGGGTGGGGTGGGGTTATATCCTTCCTGTTTGGCCCTGTCCGGGGGTATCATCGGATGGGGCCACAGTGTCTCCTGACCCCTCCTGTCTCAGCCTCCAGTATTTATGCTGCAGTAGTTTATGTGTCGGGGGGCTAGGGTCAGTTTGTTATATCTGGAGTATGTATCCTGTCCTATCCGGTGTCCTGTGTGAATTTAAGTATGCTCTCTCTTTAAGTATGCCCTAGGACCATGCCTCAGGACTACCTGGCATGATGACTCCTTGCTGTCCCCAGTCCACCTGACTGTGCTGCTGCTCCAGTTTCAACTGTTCTGCCTTATTATTATTATTGGACCATGCTGGTCATTTATGAACATTTGAACATCTTGGCAAAGTTCTGTTATAATCTCCACCCGGCACAGCCAGAAGAGGACTGGCCACCCCACATAGCCTGGTTCCGCTCTAGGTTTCTTCCTAGGTTTTGGCCTTTCTAGGGAGTTTTTCCTTGCCACCGTGCTTCTACACCTGCATTGCTTGCTGTTTGGGGGTTGAGGCTGGGTTTCTGTACAGCACTTTGAGAAATCAGCTGATGTATGAAGGGCTATATAAATACATTTGATTTGACTTGGTTACACTTTCTCACTGTAAGAGAATTAACACCTGCAGATTTACAGAAAATCATTTTGGGCTGTTTTAGCACTAGGGAGTAAAGTCTATTCACATTTTTCATAGCTAAATTCTTTACTTTTAAAGGCCTGGGTCTTTCACCCAGGTGAGTTTTAGGGTAAACGTTATTATGAAAATGAAGCTATGACGATATATTACATATATCAAAGCCTTAATAGCCTAGCCTTAACACAGTGTTGTTAGTAAACTCCTGGTGTACTGGCCACATTAGTCACATTATGATGAGTTGCAAAGGGATGTGTAATTCCTATTCAAATCCAGCCAATTAGAATTCAATAGACATTTTTATTAAGTGAATTCATATAGTTAAAACACGACCTAAATCATTGAAACCGGAACAACCATTTCAGTAACGGGTGCAATAAATGTATCTAACTGAATGCAGTAGTTTAGAAACATTTATGTTATTTATCTTTGTGTTGCATAAGATGAATCAATCAATGAACATGCAAAAACACTGATAATAAAAATATTATTTTAAAGCAGAGCATACTGGGAAATATGATTGTAAAGGGGTGTGGTTTTGATGGGACTTTTTTACTCTCCACAGTGTAAAACAATACCTTTGGTTATTAAAACTAACACTGGGGGTTATTTTACCCACTAAATGTTAATTTCACTATTACAGAGTGAATTTACCTCCTGAATCAACACTAAAAATGTTACACTTAAAAATTAACACTGGTCAATTTGCTGTGTACAGAGCAAATTCTTCAGTGTTAAAAAAAATAACAATTTAACACTGAGTGTTAAATAAATACTGAAAGTGTTGAGTCTGTGGAACCATATAGACACCAGAACAGTGTTAAATTAACACACTGCTAAGTGTAAAGCTTGTAACGGTTTTGACTTGAGGTTATTATTTATAGGGGTGCCAGGTAGGTTGTGCCTACCAGAGAAAACATTGGTTTCTCCTTTTAGTTTGGGTGGGAATGAGTCCCATCTGGTCCGTCAAATCTACACCAATACAAAGGACTTATGTAAAAGTCAGGATGGAAATAAACTTTTCATAAACCCTTAAAACATTGGAAAGAACTTCAAAAACAACTATATTCTGTTGTGTGGGTTGTATTAGCAACAACAATGATTACACACACACATATAATAATATCACAATGAGTTCTGGTTCCTCCAGAAATGTCCTGTACCTCGGGCCTAAAAAGAGTCCAGCCCGGTAAAGGAGTTCAGTGAACTCAAGTGACTTTTGTCACGCAATGTTTGTCCGTTCATTCAGTGTAGCGTAAACCCAGTATTAAACATACAATCAATATAACAATAATTTTACCACAGAACTTTAAAGCGTATCAACTCTTACTAAGTCCTCAACTACAACTAACTACATAAATCATCACAGTATACCTCACATCAAAACAAATGAAATACCGTATACAAAAAGGTTGTGGTCAGTCAGACAACAAAACACACGTTTAACGGCAACAAAACAAACGGAATAGAGAAGCTTCGGAACTGAGGGTTGAACACATCCTCAGTCACGTCTCCATCACAACCCCACTTTCACGCAGCTGATGCTGGCTATTTAATTGGGAATTAAAGGGAAAGCGCCCTATTGGAAGGAGTTGCACTGAGACGGTTCAGAAAAATTTGAGGCCGTCACACACCCGCTCCCCTGGAAAAAGCCGACCATTGCCCTGGGAGGCACATCTTGGTCGGGGAAACTGAGAAAGGTCTCCTCATTGCTTTCCTCTACAAAAATATTCCTGACTTTTTGGAGCTCACGCTCCTCAGCTGAGGAGTCACAGGCCTTAAGGTGTGCGATTTCTGGGTCTGGGAATCCGAGTAAAGTCTCCTCACTATCCTCTTCAAAGATATCCAGGACCTTGCGGCACTCAATCGCCTCCAATTCCTCAGCCGAGGGGTAACAGGCCTTAAGGCGTGAGACATGGACAATGCGCATATCTTCACCTGTGTCCTCTTTCACCACTCGGTAGTTCAAAGGGCCCATCTGCTCCACAATCCTATATGGTCCTTGCCATTTAGGAGCGAGCTTGGCCGAGAAGAATTGTTCAGCTTTCGAGTAAGGATGAGAGCGAAGCCACACCCGATCACGAAGCTGGAACTGCATGTCTCGTCTGTTCTTATCATAATTTCTCTTCTGCTTGAGTTGGATATCTCCACACTGTCTGGATTCAAATAGGAATTACACATCATTTTGCAAGCCAGCATAATGTGACTTTCGGGCCTGATGTGGCCTGTATAAACAACACGTTTCAGGCCATAATTGTATTGCACTCTCAGAATAAAGTTTAAGATTTGTTCCTGAAGGGAACTGTATGTTTTCCATTGTACCCCAGTTCATACCTCAGGCCACATCTGGCCTGCAAGTAGGTTGAACAATTTTGCAACCCTACCTGCAAATCACATTACGCCGACTTGCAAAGTGATGTGTAATTCCTATTGGAAACCAGACAGATATTCAACCATTGGAATTTTTATTCACCTGCAACCAGCATTCAGAATGAGTGCTATATTTAGAAAGTAGTCTTCTTCTTCAATGAAGTTTAATGGTGCCTGGCATTCAATAAATGTTGCATTACCGCCACTTACCAGAATGGAGTATAACGCCCTTGAAAATACAAATAAATCAACAAATACCCTACCATCTAACCCTACACTCACTAAAACCCACCACCCTACTCCAATATTTCAATCTATCTAGTCCTACGGACGGGGCACCACCACTCAACACACCCTGTAACTCTTCTGATGTCATGTCTCATACACCCAAATACCTCTCTGCAGCTGCCACCACAACCTACATTTTCTGTGACTTACGTTCCATCCCTGCAGTACAGTTGTTAACCATTGCTATAAATGCAAAAAAATCTAAACTTACTGAAGCATATATCACTTGTCGGCCTATCCATCTGTACTGATTCAGATCTACTACTCACACCACTCCTCTTAGAATCCCTCCCATTTGACCCATCTTCCTCTACTTGGATGGCTCCGGAAGAAATGGCTGCTGTTTTATGGGCTCCAAACTAATTGTGCAATTGTGCATGTTTTTTTGTGTTATTTGTAACTTATTTTGGACATAATGTTTCCGCTACCGTCTCTTATGACCGAAAAAAGCTTCTGGATATCATGACAGCGACTACTCACCTCGTACTGGACGAAGATGTTTCCTTTAACGAATCGGATGGGAAATAATTTATCTCAGACACCTGACAAGGGCCAAATCCCCGTCATTCGCATGAAGAAGAGGCGGAGATATTGGGGACATAGGTCGGGGTGCTTTGTAAGGATCCGACGGAGAGTGAGGTATCCCCCTCTACCATCAGTCCTATTAGCCAACGTGTAATCATTGGATAACAAAATGGATGAGATCTGATCAGGACTATCCTACCAACAGGACATTAAAAACTGTGAAGTTGTGGCTGAAAACGTAATGGATAATCTACAGCTGGCGGGGCAGGCCATCGGCAAGATAGAACAGATGCCTCCGGTAAGACAAGGGGTAGCAGTCTGTATCTATTAGTAAATAACAGCTGGTGCACGAAATCTAATATTAAGGAAATCTTGAGGTTTTGCCTGCCTGAGGTAGAGTTTCTCATGATAAGCTGAAGACCACATTATTTACCAAGAGAGTTTTCATCTATATTTTTTGTAGTGGTCTATTTACCACCACAAACTGATGCTGGCACTAAGACGGCACTCAACAAGCTGTATAAGGCTATAAGCAAACAAGAAAATGCTCATCCAGACATTAATGCAGGGAAACTTAAATCCGTTTGACCTGATTTCTTCCAGCATGTTAAATGTGCAACCAGAGGAAAAAAAACTCTAGACCACCTTTACTCGACACACAGAGATGCGTACAAAGCTCTCCCTCACCCTCCATTTGGCAAATCTGACCATAACTCTATCCTCCTGATTCCTGCTTACAAGCAAAAATTAAAGCAGGAAGTACCAGTGACTCACTCAATAAGGAAGTGGTCATATGACGCAGATAATAAGCTACAGGACTGTTTTGCTAGCACTGACTGGAATATGTTTGGGGATTCTTCCGATGGCATTGAGGAGTACACCACATCAGTCATCGGCTTCATGAAAAAGTGTATAGATGACATTGTCCCCATAGTACATACCCCAACCAGAAGCCATGGATTACAGGCAACATCCGCACTGAGCTAAAGGGTAGAGCTGCCGCTTTCAAGGAGCGGGACTCTAACCCGAAGCTTACAAGAAATTCTGCTATGCCCTCCGACGAACCATCAAACAGGCAAAGCGTCAATACAGGACTAAGATTGAATCGCACACTTGTCGGATGTTGCAGGGCTTGCAAACCATTATGGACTACAAAGGGAAGCACAGCCGCTAGCTGCCCAGTGACACAAGCCTACCAGACGAGCTAAATGCCTTTTATGCTCGCTTCGAGGCAAGCGACACAAAAGCATGCATGAGAGCATCAGCTGTTCTGGACGACTGTGTGATCACGCTGTCCGTCGCAGATGTGAGTAAAACCTTTAAACAGGTCAACATTCACAAGGCCACAGGGCCAAGCAGATTACCAGGACATGTTCTCCGAGCATACGGTGACCAAATGGCAAGTGTCTTCACTGACTTTTTCAACCTGTCCCTGACCTAGTCTGTAATACCAACATGTTTCAAGCAGGCCACCATAGTCCCTGTGCCCACGAACACAAAGGTGACCTGCCTAAATGACTATCGACCTGTGGCACTCACATCTGTAGCCATGAAGTGCTTTGAAAGGCTGCTCATGGCTCACATCAACACCATTATCCCAGACCTACTGTGCCCTACACTGCCCTTTCCCACCTGGACAAAAGGAACACCTACGTGAGAATCCTATTCATCGACTACAGCTCAGTGTTCAACACCATAATGCCCACAAAGCTCATCACTAAGCTAAATACCCTGGGACAAAACACCTCCCTCTGCAACTGGATCCTGGACATCCCGACGGACCGCCCCCAGGTGGTAAGGGTACATATCAAAACATCTGCCACACTGATCATCAACACAAGGATTCCTCAGGGTGTGTGCTCAATCCCCTCCTGTACTCCCTGTTCACCCATGAATGCATGGCCAAGCACGACTCCATCACCATCATAAAGTTAGCTGATGACACAACAGTGGTAGGCCTGATCACCGACAAAAATTAGACAACCTATAGGGAGGAGGTCAGAGACATGGCAGTGTGGTGCCAGGATAACAGCCTCTCCCTCAACGTGATCAAGACAAAGTAGATGACTGTGGACTACAGAAAAAGGATAGAGCTCGGCCCCATTCTCATCAACGGGGCTGTAGTTCCTTGGTTTCCACATCACCAACAAACTATCATGGTCCAAACACATCAAGACAGTCGTGAAGAGGGCACAACAAAACCTTTTCCCCCTCAGGAGACTGAAAAGATTTGTCATGGGTCTTCAGATCCTCAAAAGTTCTACGGCTGCACTATCGAGAGCATCCTGACTGGTTGCATCACCGCCTGGTATGTCAACTGCTCAGCCTCCGACCGCAAGGCACTACAGATGGTAGTGTGTATGGCCCAGTACATCACTGGGGCAAAGCTTCCCGCCATCCAGAACCCCTATACCAGGAGGTGTCAGAGGAAGGTCCAAAAAATTGCCAAACACTCCAGCCACCCTAGTCATAGACTGTTCTCTTTGCTACCACACGGCAAGCGGTACCAGAGTGCCAAATCTAGGTCCAAAAGACTTCTTGACAGTTTATATCCCCAAACCGTAAGACTCCTGAACAGCTAATCAAATGGCTACCCAAACTATTTGCATTGTCCCCATCCCACCCCCCATTTTTATGCTGATGCAACTCTGCCTATTATCCAAGCATGGTCACTTTACCTCTATCTACATAAATATACAACACATTATTGACTCATTGACTGTACCGGTAGCTACTGTATACAGCCTGCTACTGTTGTTTAATTTTTTATTACATTTTATTTTCATATTTTATAGTGTGTACTTCAGTTTGTTTTAAGACTTTTTCAAATGTAAACAGCATTGATGATTAAAGGCTTATAAGTAAGCATTTCACTGTAAGGAATGTTGTCTTCGGCGCAAGTGACAAATACAATTTGATTTGATTTGTTGTCCGCCACAGCATACAAATGTTGTGTGGAGACTAGATAAAGAATTTAAACTGGAACAAACATTTCAGTGACATGTGCAAAAAAAAAATCAAACTACCTGATTGTATTAGTTTAGAAAAATGTATGTTATTTATTGTTGAGTAGCATAAGATTCATCAATCAATCAATGCACAAACAAATATTGAAACAAACTATTCAAACAATCAACCTACGATAGAGCGTGCTGGTAAATATGATCATGATGGGTGTAGTTTTGGTTCAGAGTGATGGGTATGAGCTTCATGCCCCTGATTATGGTAAAGTTAGGCCCTCAAAATAAGGGGAGGGGGAGGGGAGTTTGGAGTGTGACTGTTTGAGGTTGTGGACAGGTGTCTTTTATACTGATAACAAGTTCAAACAGGTGCCATTAATACAGGTAACGAGTGGAGGACAGAGGAGCCTCTTAAAGAAGAAGTTACAGGTCTGTGAGAGCCAGAAATCTTGCTTGTTTGTAGGTGACCAAATACTTATTTTTCCACCATAATTTGCAAATAAATTCATAAAAAATCCTACAATGTGATTTTGTCTGTCATAGTTGAAGTGTACCTATGATGAAAATTATAGGCCTCTCATATTTTTAAGTGGGAGAACTTGCACAATTGGTGGCTGACTAAATACAATTTTGCCCCACTTCATATGCATTTCATAAATATTAAAAAAGTGTATAAATAAGGTCAGATAGGGTCACCATTTTATTTTTTAAGAATGTGAAATGTCAGAATAATATTTATTTCAGGTTTTATTTCTTTCATCACATTCCCAGTGGGTCAGAAGTTCACATACACTCAATTAGTATTTGGTAGCATTGCCTTTCAAATGTTTAACTTGGGTCAAACGTTTCAGGTAGCCTTCCACAAGCTTCCCACAATAAGTTGGATGCATTTTGGCCCATTCCTACTGACAGAGCTGGTGTAACTGAGTCAGGTTTGTAGGCCTCCTTGCTCGCACATGCTTTTTCAGTTCTGCCCACAAATATTCTATGGGATTGAGGTCAGGGCTTTGTGATGAGATGAGCCAGTTATGAGATGTTGCTTCAATATATCCACATAATTTTACTCCCTCATGATGCCTTCTTTTTGTGAAGTGCACCAGTCCCTCCTGCAGCAAAGCACCCCCACAACATGATGCTGCCACCCCCGTGCTTCACGGTTGGGATGGTGTTCTTCAGCTTGCAAGCCCCCCCTTTTTCCTCCAAACATAATGATGGCATTATGGCCAAACAGTTCTATTTCTGTTTCATCAGACCAGAGGACATTTCTCCAAAAAGTACGATATTTTTCCCCATGTGCAGTTGCAAACCGTATTCTGGCTTTTTTTAATGGCGGTTTTGGACAGTGGCTTCTTCCTTGTTGAGCGGAATTTCAGGTTATGTCGAAATAGGACTCATTTTACTGTGGATATAGATATTTTTGTACCTGTTTCCTCAAGCATCTTCACAGGGTTTTTTGCTGTTGTTCTGGGATTGATTTTAACTTTTCGCACTGAAGTACGTTCATCTCTAAGAGACAAAATGCATCTCCTTCCTGAGCTGTATGATGGCTGCGTGGTCCCATGGTGTTTATACTTGCAATTGTTTGTACAGATGAACGTGGTACCTTCAGGCGTTTGGAAATTTCTCCCAGGGACGAACCAGAATTGTGGAGGTCTATAATTTTCTTTCTGAGGTCTTGGTTGATTTCTTTTGTTTTTCCCATGAAGTCAAGCAAATAGGCACTGGGTTTGAAGGTAGGCCTTGAAATATATCCACAGGTACACCTCCAATTGACTCAAATTATGTCAATTGGCCTATCAGAAGCTTCTACAGCCATGACATCATTTTGTGGAATTTTCCAAGCTGTTCAAAGGCACATTTAACTTAGTGTATGTAAACTTCTGACCAACTAGAATTGTAATACAGTGAATTATATGTGAAATAATCTGTCTGTAAACAATTGTTGGAAAAAGTACTTGTCTCAAGCCAAAACTATAGCTTGTTAACAAGAAATGTGTGGAGTGGTTGAAACATGAGTGCTAATGACTCCAACTGAAGTGTATGTAGACTTCGGACTGCAGCTGTATTTGTAAGATGATCTCACTTGGTGACATCTGTGGGATCTGAACATGGATAAAT
Organism: Oncorhynchus keta; assembly: GCF_023373465.1. Classification (NCBI taxonomy): domain Eukaryota; kingdom Metazoa; phylum Chordata; class Actinopteri; order Salmoniformes; family Salmonidae; genus Oncorhynchus; species Oncorhynchus keta. The sequence continues at coordinate 60,020 of NW_026287951.1, read as the reverse complement.
GCAACAACCATGTCTCTGTCACTATCAAATATAGTCCAGTGTCTATATGGGTCCACAGACTCAACACTTTTCATAGCTGCGTGTGAATTTTCTGTGTATGCATGGGTGCCCGGAGAGGCTAAATGTCTTCATGTTAATTAACGGAGAATTACCTTGGGACCGAGACATTTTTCACGCTGAGAGAGTCAACGGAAATTAACTCAACATAGTCGACTAACAACAACGCCACACGTTGTTGATTAGGCTGTGATTAAATAACACTTAATTTATTCACTGCGTGTGGGGTCACTTTTAATTCCGCTGGTGTTAACCTCAACAGAATCAACATTCCAACATAACATCCACAACACATTTTACCTTGACAGATTTTAACGTCCGCATATTTTCTGCGTGGACTATTTCTAACCAGATCCCGCTGGGTGATCAAATCAAATCAAAATCAAAAATCAAATCAAATGATGTGGTCAAAAGCACTATATTGGAAAGAGGGCTCCATCTGGGGATGCACTTGAATCTTAACAATGCTTTTCTTTCTCTCCCTTTGTTCGTTTTAATTACCGTAATGAAGTTGCATTGGGAACATTTGAGATATTAAAAGCGATCTGTGTAATTGTTTGGTTTGTTGAAGGCAGTTGTCTGTATTTCCAACATTAACCTGTGTGTTGGGAATATAGTCGTGTGTGTGCATGGGAGGAAGAAGGAGTGTTAGGAATAGAGTTGTGTGTTCATGGAAGGAGTGTGAGGAATAGCGGACCTGCCATCCCTGTCCAACTTTTTAGAGTACGAGACACGCGCGGCAAATTGGATCACACCTGGTTCGGTTCGGTTCGGTCCTCTGATAAGGTATTTACAAAACATAAATAAAATATTCATACTAATAAGTACAGAACGTATAAATAAATATATGTTTTGTGGAATTAGCACAGATTATCCGTATGTTTATCCCATTACATGTACAGTGTAGGAAGGTGATAATTATCTATAACGTTTTTTCTTCACACATGTCCCCAAGTTTATTCTCTAATGTAGAAGAACTTGTCACCTCTCAAACAGGACCAATCTCTAGGGCCAGCTCACAAATATTGGCTATTTAGACACGGTTCCTAATCAACACTAACAGCAAAATCATTTTGAAAACATAACAACAAAAACAAATGATGCATTGACACAGACTGGCTACACAAGACTTAAGTAGGCTTAAGTAGGCTTAAGTAGGCTTAAGTAGGCTACTGCAAGGGGAATCTGAGCTGTTCACTAGAAGAGACCGGTGCTTCAGCCTATGTAAAGGTGCCTATTGTATTTCTTTGCAGCTTTTCGGAAATTGAAAAAATCTCAAATGTATTGCAAAGACATTTTAGAAGCATTACCTCTATAGCTAATACTGGACACGCAATCAGTCATTCTTAATCAGTCTTCTAAACTCCCGACTCCAAGAAGTTTATATTTATTTTGAATCATACTTTTATATGGCTGTTTTGTGACGTGGATCATAATTACAGTTACAGTCTTGCGTGATCAGGTTGCGTGATCAGGTTGCGTGATCAGGTTGCGTGATCAGGTGAGCGTGATCAGGTTGCGTGATCAGGTTGCGTGATCAGGTTAAGTGATCCTCATAATGTTACGTGTAGAATACAACTAATGAGAAGCAGAATTGTATATCACCCTCTCACAAATGCTCACAGTTATTTTTCATATTTGTATGTCATTTCTTTCACTAGCAAATGCGAGTGAACTGCTGGCACATTAGAGCCCACTGAATGTCTATCTTATGTTCGCTAAACATTAGCTTGAAACAATTAGTGTTTACCTTTCCACAACACACAGAGTCGAAAAGGGATTAGTCTATATATTTACGTACAGCTGGCAGCCGGGAAACTCAGCATCACAACAAACAGGAGGAGGGGCAGACATGGGGTAGCTACATCGAATAAGGATGTATTAATCTCCATGTTCATTGACACAAACTCCATGTATGTCTATGTGCTGTACAGTCGTGGCCAAAAGTTTTGAGAATGACACAAATATACAGTTTCACAAAGTCTGTTTCGTCAGGTTGTATGATGGCAATTTGCATATACTTCAGAATGTTATGAAGAATGATCAGATGAATTGCAATTCATTGCAAAGTCCCTCTTTGCCATGCAAATGAACTGAATCACCAAAAAAAAACATTTCCACTGCATTTCAGCTCTGCCACAAAAGGACCAGCTGACATCATGTCAGTCATTCTCTCATTAGCACAGGTGTGAGTGTTGACGAGGACAAGGCTGGATATCACTCGGTCATGCTGATTGAGTTCGAATAACAGACTGGAAGCTTCAAAATTAGGGTGGTGCTTGGAATCATTGTTTTTCCTCGTCATTGCCGTCGTCATTGCTTTGCACAAAAAGGGCTTCACAGGCAAGGATATTGCTGCCGGTAAGATTGCACCTAAATCAACCATTTATCAGCTCTTCAAGAACTTCAAGGAGAGCGGTTCAATTGTTGTGAAGAAGACTTCAGGGTGCCCAAGAAAGTCCAGCAAGCGCCAGGACCGTCTCCTAAAGTTGATTCAGCTGCGGGATCGGGGCACCACCAGTACAGAGCTTGCTCAGGAATGGCAGCAGGCAGGTGTGAGTGCATCTGTACGCACAATGAGGCGAAGACTTTTGGAGGATGGCCTGGTGTCAAGAAGGGCAGCAAAGAAGCTACTTCTCTCCAGGAAAAACATCAGGGACAGACTGTTATTCTGCAAAAGGTACAGGGATTGGACTGCTGAGGACTGGGGTAAAGTTATTTTCTCTGATGAATCCCCTTTCCGATTGTTTGGGGCATCCAGAAAAAGCTTGACCGGAGAAGACAAGGTGAGCGCTACCATCAGTCCTGCGTCATGCCAACAGTAAAGCATCCTGAGACCATTCGTGTGTGGGGTTGCTTCTCAGCCAAGGGAGTGGGCTCACTCACAATTTTGCCTAAAAACACAGCCATGAATAAAGAATGGTACCAACACATCCTCCGAGAGCAACTTCTCCCAACCATCCAGGAACAGGTTGGTGACTAACAATGCCTTTTCTAGCATGATGGAGCACCTTGCCATAAGGCAAACGTGATAACTAAGTGGCTCGGGGAACAAAACATATATATTTTGGGTCCATGGCCAGGAAACTCCCCAGACCTTAAATCCCATTGAGAACTTGTGGTCAATCCTCTAGAGGCGGGTTGACAAACAAAAACCCACATATTCTGACAATCTCCAAGCATTGATTATGCAAGAATGCGCTGCCATCAGTCAGGATGTGGCCCAGAAGTTAATTGACAGCATGCCAGGGCGGATTGCAGAGGTCTTGAAAAAGAAGGGTCAACACTGCAAATATTGACTCTTTGCATCAACTTCATGTAATTGTCAATAAAAGCCTTTGACACTTATGAAATGCTTGTAATTATACTTCAGTATTCCATAGTAACATCTGACAAAAATATCTAAAGACACTGAGGCAACAAACTTTGTGAAAATCAATATTTGTGTGTCACTCTCCAAACTTTTGGCCACGACTGTAGCTTGAGAATCGGGATGTTGGATTTACTCAGTGGATATATTTTTAATTAAAATGACTTAAAAAAATAATAATAGATAAATCAGGCCCTATTAATTTATGCATACTTTTAACTCGAATCTCGTACCTGCGTACATGCACAGAGACTTACGTAGTTGGTACGCAGAATGCGTGCATGTTGACAGGTCTGGAATAGAGTTGTGTGTGTGCATGGAAGGAGGAGGGAGTGTTTGGAATAGAGTTGTGTGTGTGTATGGGAGGAGGAGGGAGTGTTAGGAATAGAGTTGTGTGTGTGTGTGTATGGGAGGAGGGAGTGTTAGGAATAGAGTTGTGTGTGTGTGTATGGGAGGAGGGAGTGTTAGGAATAGAGTTGTGTGTGTTCATGGGAGGAGGGAGTGTTTGGAATAGAGTTGTGTGTGTGCATGGGAGGAGGGAGTGTTAGGAATAGAGTTGTGTGTGTGTATGGGAGGAGGGAGTGTTAGGAATAGAGTTGTGTGTGTTCATGGGAGGAGGGAGTGTTTGGAATAGAGTTGTGTGTGTGCATGGGAGGAGGAGGGAGTGTTAGGAATAGAGTTGTGTGTGTGTGTATGGGAGGAGGGAGTGTTAGGAATAGAGTTGTGTGTGTGCATGGGAGGAGGGAGTGTTAGGAATAGAGTTGTGTGTGTGCATGGGAGGAGGGAGTGTTAGGAATAAAGTTGTGTGTGTTCATGGGAGGAGGGAGTGTTTGGAATAGAGTTGTGTGTGTGCATGGGAGGAGGAGGGAGTGTTAGGAATAGAGTTGTGTGTGTGTATGGGAGGAGGAGGGAGTGTTAGGAATAGAGTTGTGTGTGTGTGTATGGGAGGAGGAGGGAGTGTTAGGAATAGAGTTGTGTGTGTGCATGGGAGGAGGGAGTGTTAGGAATAAAGTTGTGTGTGTTCATGGGAGGAGGGAGTGTTTGGAATAGAGTTGTGTGTGTGTATGGGAGGAGGGAGTGTTAGGAATAGAGTTGTGTGTGTGTATGGGAGGAGGGAGTGTTTGGAATAGAGTTGTGTGTGTGTGTATGGGAGGAGGGAGTGTTAGGAATAGAGTTGTGTGTGTGTATGGGAGGAGGAGGGAGTGTTTGGAATAGAGTTGTGTGTGTGTATGGGAGGAGGAGGGAGTGTTTGGAATAGAGTTGTGTGTGTGTGTGTATGGGAGGAGGAGGGAGTGTTTGGAATAGAGTTGTGTGTGTGTATGGAAGGAGGAGGGAGTGTTTGGAATAGAGTTGTGTGTGTGTATGGGAGGAGGGAGTGTTAGGAATAGAGTTTTGTGTGTGTGCATGGGAAGAGGAGGGAGTGTTTGGAATAGAGTTGTGTGTGTGCATGGGAAGAGGAGGGAGTGTTTGGAATAGAGTTGTGTGTGTGTATGGGAGGAGGAGGGAGTGTTAGGAATAGAGTTGTGTGTGTGCATGGGAGGAGGAGGGAGTGTTAGGAATAGAGTTGTGTGTGTGTATGGGAGGAGGAGGGAGTGTTAGGAATAGAGTTGTGTGTGTGCATGGGAGGAGGAGGGAGTGTTAGGAATAGAGTTGTGTGTGTGCATGGGAGGAGGAGGGAGTGTTAGGAATAGAGTTGTGTGTGTGTATGGGAGGAGGAGGGAGTGTTAGGAATAGAGTTGTGTGTATGGGAGGAGGAGGGAGTGTTAGGAATAGAGTTGTGTGTGTGTATGGGAGGAGGAGGGAGTGTTTGGAATAGAGTTGTGTGTGTGTATGGAAGGAGGAGGGAGTGTTTGGAATAGAGTTGTGTGTGTGTATGGGAGGAGGGAGTGTTAGGAATAGAGTTGTGTGTGTGTGTATGGGAGGAGGGAGTGTTAGGAATAGAGTTGTGTGTGTGTATGGGAGGAGGGAGTGTTAGGAATAGAGTTGTGTGTGTGTATGGGAGGAGGGAGTGTTAGGAATAGAGTTGTGTGTGTGTATGGGAGGAGGGAGTGTTAGGAATAGAGTTGTGTGTGTGCATGGAAGGAGGAGGGAGTGTTTGGAATAGAGTTGTGTGTGTGCATGGGAGGAGGAGGGAGTGTTTGGAATAGAGTTGTGTGTGTGTATGGGAGGAGGAGGGAGTGTTTGGAATAGAGTTGTGTGTGTGTATGGGAGGAGGGAGTGTTAGGAATAGAGTTGTGTGTGTGTATGGGAGGAGGGAGTGTTAGGAATAGAGTTGTGTGTGTATGGGAGGAGGGAGTGTTAGGAATAGAGTTGTGTGTGTGCATGGAAGGAGGAGGGAGTGTTTGGAATAGAGTTGTGTGTGTGTATGGGAGGAGGGAGTGTTAGGAATAGAGTTGTGTGTGTGTATGGGAGGAGGGAGTGTTAGGAATAGAGTTGTGTGTGTGTGTATGGGAGGAGGGAGTGTTAGGAATAGAGTTGTGTGTGTGTATGGGAGGAGGGAGTGTTAGGAATAGAGTTGTGTGTGTGTATGGAAGGAGGGAGTGTTAGGAATAGAGTTGTGTGTGTGCATGGAAGGAGGAGGGAGTGTTTGGAATAGAGTTGTGTGTGTGTATGGGAGGAGGGAGTGTTAGGAATAGAGTTGTGTGTGTGTATGGGAGGAGGGAGTGTTAGGAATAGAGTTGCGTGTGTGCATGGGAGGAGGGAGTGTTAGGAATAGAGTTGTGTGTTGTAACGGTTTTGACTTGAGGTTATTATTTATAGGGGTGCCAGGTAGGTTGTGCCTACCAGAGAAAACATTGGTTTCTCCTTTTAGTTTGGGTGGGAATGAGTCCCATCTGGTCCGTCAAATCTACACCAATACAAAGGACTTATGTAAAAGTCAGGATGGAAATAAACTTTTCATAAACCCTTAAAACATTGGAAAGAACTTCAAAAACAACTATATTCTGTTGTGTGGGTTGTATTAGCAACAACAATGATTACACACACACATATAATAATATCACAATGAGTTCTGGTTCCTCCAGAAATGTCCTGTACCTCGGGCCTAAAAAGAGTCCAGCCCGGTAAAGGAGTTCAGTGAACTCAAGTGACTTTTGTCACGCAATGTTTGTCCTTCATTCAGTGTAGCGTAAACCCAGTACTAAACATACAATCAATATAACAATAATTTTACCACAGAACCTTAAAGCGTATCAACTCTTACTAAGTCCTCAACTACAACTAACTACATAAATCATCACAGTATACCTCACATCAAAACAAATGAAATACCGTATACAAAAAGGTTGTGGTCAGTCAGACAATCCAATCCGCCAATAGATCTCCAGCGGAGAGAGGCCACGGAGAGGTGTAGTCCACGGACGCAAAGAGTGGATCCGATCCTGGGTAAACTCTCTTAGGCTACAAAACACACGTTTAACGGCAACAAAACAAACGGAATAGAGAAGCTTCGGAACTGAGGGTTGAACACATCCTCAGTCACGTCTCCATCACAACCCCACTTTTGCGCAGCTGATGATGGCTATTTAATTGGGAATTAAAGGGAAAGCGTCCTATTGGAAGGAGCTGCACTGAGACGGTTCAGAAAAATTCCGGGCCGTCACACACCCCCTCCCCTGGAAAAAGCCGACCATTGCCCTGGAAGGCACATCTTGGTCGGGGAAACCGAGAAAGGTCTCCTCATCGCTTTCCTCTACAAAAATATTCAAGACTTTTTGGAGCTCACGCTCCTCAGCTGAGGGGTCACAGGCCTTAAGGTGTGAGATTTCTGGGTCTGGGAATCCGAGAAAAGTATCCTCACTATCCTCTTCAAAGATATCCAGGACCTTGTGGCGCTCAATCGCCTCCAATTCCTCAGCCGAGGGGTAACAGGCCTTAAGGCGTGAGACATGGACAATGCGCATATCTTCACCTGTGTCCTCTTTCACCACTCGGTAGTTCAAAGGGCCCATCTGCTCCACAATCCTATATGGTCCTTGCCATTTAGGAGCGAGCTTGGCCGAGAAGAATTGTTCAGCTTTCGAGTAAGGATGAGAGCGAAGCCACACCCGATCACAAAGCTGGAACTGCATGTCTAGTCTGTTCTTATCATAATTTCTCTTCTGCTTGAGTCGAGCCTGGATCATGTTCTTTGAGACAAGAGCTCTCAAGTCATGGAGTTGGCCTACCTGGTCATAGCAAGCAGCGTCTGGTGTAAGCTGCTGGGGCTGTAGCACCATATCCAAGGGTCCTCTGAGAGGACGACTTAGGTTCAGCTCTGCAGGTGTGACTCCAGTGGACTCTTGCACAGCAGAATTCAGGGCAAATCGAAACTCGTGAAGGTGCTTGTCCCAGTGTTTGTGCTGCGTCCCTACATAGGAAGCAATCATTGTCTTCAAGGTTCGATTTACTCTCTCAGTGAGATTGGTCTGTGGGTGATAGGCCGTGGTCAACTTCTGCCTCAGGTTCCATCTTTGGCAGGTCTCCTCAAAGAGATCAGAGACAAATTGGGAACCTCGATCAGACAGGATGTAATCAGGCACTCCCCAGCGAGTCAGGATCTCTTTCGTAAGGATGTTAGAGACGGTCCTTGCTGTGGCCTGACGCAGGGAAAAGAGTTCCACCCACTTTGAATAGTAATCAACAAAAACAAGCATGTACACATTCTGATTGGAGCTTCTAGGAAATGGACCCATCAAATCCACTCCTAACATTTCCCAAGGTCGGGTAACCACCGTTTGCTGCAACTTGCCAGCAGGCTTTCTACCTTCTGGTTTGTACATTTGACAAACCTGACAGTTTCAGATGTGTGACTTCACATCCATGCTCAGATGTGGCCAGTACAGTAACGCTTGCAACCGCTTGTAGGTTTTGAACCTGCCCTAATGACCAGCTAATGGGTCTTCATGGAAATGTTGAAGCAGTTGAAGGCGTAGAGTTTCAGGTATGTACATTTGGTAGAGTGTTCTGTGAGGTAGTTGTACAACTCGGTAGACTTCGTCTTCCATGATGGTCAGCTTTGTGGTAGGATTGACCATCTTTTCTCCATCTTCCAGGATAGTCTGGTACAAGGCCTGTACTTCTGGATCATCCTGTTGGGCTTTCCATATGGCCTCATCAGAAATGGGAAAGTCCGTTTTGGGAGAGTCTCGACTGCTTGACAGGACAGTAGCACATGTAAGATGAGGGCCACCGTTATCACAAGCAGGAGCTCTGGACAAGGCATCTGGAACAGTGTTGTATTTTCCTTTCCTGTATTCTACTGCAAAGGTGAACTCTTGCAACCGTAGAGCCCATCTTATGAGTCTGGTGCTTGGTTTGTTGGTCTTGAACACCCAACCGTAGAGCCCATCTTATGAGTCTGGTACTTGGTTTGTTGGTCTTGAACACCCACACAAGGGAGGAATGGTCAGTGATCACAGTGAAGTAAGTGTCTTCCCTCCAAGTAGTACCTCCACTTTTCCAAAGCCCAGACCACTGCAAGGCACTCTTGCTCTGTTGTGGAGTAGTTCCGTTCTGCTCCATTCAATGTCCGACTGGCGAACGCTAGCACTTCTTCAGTGCCAAGTCCAGTCTGTTGGACTAGGACAGCACCAAGTCCAACATCACTTGCATCAGTGTAAACAACAAAAGGGCAATCAAAGTTGGGATGACCTAAAATGGGAGGTGTGACGAGATGTCGTTTCAGGGTTTCAAAGGAAGTCTGGCACTCTGCCGTCCATTGGAATTTCGCTCCTTTTCGCTTCATCGCGTTGAGGGGTTCTGCCACCTGGGAGAAGTTCGACACAAACCGATGGTACCATCCAGCCATACCAAGGAACCGTTGAAGGGCCTTGAGTGTGGTTGGCACAGGGAAGTCTTGTACAGCCTTTGTCTTTTCAGGATCCACATGAATGCCGTCGAAAGACACAATATGGCCAAGGAACTTCAGGGAGGTTTGGCAGAAGTTGCTCTTCTTCATATTTAAGGTTAGACCAGCTTCTCTTAGCTTGTCCAACACTGCTTGAAGATCTTGAAAGTGTCTTTCTCTGTTCTGAGAGTAGATAATTATATCGTCCAGGTAGACGAAACAGATCTTCCCTTTGAGCTCACCTAACGCAATCTCCATGAGTCTTTGGAAAGTGGCAGGGGCATTCTTTAATCCAAAGGGCATCACCTTAAAGGAAAACAAGCCCTCAGCACAGACAAAAGCAGTCTTGTCCTTGCTTTCCTGGTGCATCTCAACCTGCCAATAACCACTATTGAGGTCAAGGGTAGTGAACACAACAGCGCCAGATAATGACTCCAGGATCTCATGGATGGTGGGAAGAGGATAGGCATCAGTCTGGGAAACATTGTTGGTCTTCCTATAGTCCACACAAAATCTAAGACCACCAGTCTTTTTGGGATGAGGACAACAGGAGCAGCCCAGGGAGAGGAGGAACGTTCTATTATATCTTGGGTTAACATATCATTTATGAGTCCCTTTTGGATGATTAGCTTCGCTGGGGACAAACGATATGGCTTTTGCTTGATCGGCATTTCCTGTGTAAGGAATATTTTGTGCTTCAGGAGCCTGGTGCGTCCCAGCTTTGAAGTACATACATCAGCATTATTCTGCAGCTGTTCCAACAGCCTTAACTCCTCTGGCTGTTCCAGCTGAGCTCTTCTCACAGCCTGTAAAAGGAGATCGTCAGAAGGATTATCGAGGGTTAGTGGTACCGGAACAATGGCAGAGAAGACTGCCACATTTGAACCCCAATCATGTAACTTCATAGCTTCTGATTGGAAGAAATGCTTCTCGCTCGGATTGTATGGAAACCAGTAGCAATTGTGTGCGATATCAAATCTGGACACCACTGAAGTACATGAAATCAATTCCCAACACGACAGGAAAAGCAAGGTTCCTGGTTTGTAGGATAACAGAAGGAATCATATAGGAGCGGTTACACAGGCGGAACTCTACCTCACTCCATCCAAGTGGTCGTCTAGCCTCACCATCAGCCAGATAGAGTGGACCTTCTGTCCACGGCTTCAAGTTGTATTGTGGACCGTTAACCTCCTTCCACAGTTTCTCATTGAGCAGTGTGTAGGATGACCCGGTATCCAAGATGGCTCTTCCTGTCCATGGGCCTATGGACAGGGGTAACACCAGTTGGTGCGGTATTAACTGAAAGGAAGGGGATGTCGATGGGGGCGTAGGCAGTGACTCTTGGGGTTTCAGCTCTGGTTAAAGCACCCAGAGAAGGATGGTCATTGCTGCGAAGAGAGTTAGGTGTGTTGGCCTGTTGTGATTTGTGGTTTCTGGAAGGGTTTACTTGATACGGTCTTGGACATGTAGCTGAAGAATGTCCCTTTTGGCTACATCTCCAACAAAACATGAGAGGGTCTTGGTTGGAGACTCTGGCTGTTGTTGATAGTCTGTCTTGGGTGTCTGTTTCTTTCTCTGGTCATATTTCTGTTGGCATTCTCTGTCCTTCTCAAACTGCTGTCCAAAGCGAACCAGTCCATCGACAGTGGTGACTCGTTCTCGGAGTTGACTGGCTAGTAGTGGGTTGATGTTCTTCAAGATCAATTTAATGACCTCTTCCTCCTCAATGCCAGGTTTCCACCTTCTGCACAGGGAGTGGTAACCGTATGCAAAGTCACGGATACTCTCTTTCTCTCTTTGTACTCGATTTCTGACTCTGTCTGCCAATTCATCTGTGTAGTCCTCAGACAGAAATGCAGAGGAAAACTTGGCCTCAAAGTCAGCCCAGGAGGTAGTGGTGAGACGTGCCACATCCCACCAGTCTCGAGCTGTTCCATGCAACACATTCCTCAATGTGGCAAGGAGTTCTTCCTAAGCCAGGAATTGTGGGTTCAAGTCCCATCTGGGGTGCCATTTTTTATGTAACGGTTTTGACTTGAGGTTATTATTTATAGGGGTGCCAGGTAGGTTGTGCCTACCAGAGAAAACATTGGTTTCTCCTTTTAGTTTGGGTGGGAATGAGTCCCATCTGGTCTGTCAAGTCTACACCAATACAAAGGACTTATGTAAAAGTCAGGATGGAAATAAACTTTTCATAAACCCTTAAAACATTGGAAAGAACTTCAAAAACAACTATATTCTTTTTGCGTGAGTTGTATTAGCAACAACAATGATTACACACACACATATAATAATATCACAATGAGTTCTGATTCCTCCAGAAATGTCCTGTACCTCGGGCCTAAAAAGAGTCCAGCCCGGTAAAGGAGTTCAGTGAACTCAAGTGACTTGTCACGTGATGTTTGTCCGTTCATTCAGTGTAGCGTAAACCCAGTATTAAACATACCATCAATATAACAATTATTTTACCACAGAACCTTAAAGCGTATCAACTCTTACTAAGTCCTCAAGTACAACTAACTACATAAATCATCACAGTATACCTCACATCAAAACAAATGAAATACCGTATACAAAAAGGTTGTGGTCAGTCAGACAATCCAATCCGCCAATAGATCTCCAGCGGAGAGAGGCCAGGGAGAGGTGTAGTCCACGGACCGCAAAGAGTGGATCCGATCCTAGGTAAACTCTCTTAGGCTACAAAACACACGTTTAACGGCAACAAAACAAACGGAATAGAGAAGCTTCGGGAACTGAGGGTTGAACACATCCTCAGTCACGTCTCCATCACAACCCCACTTTTGCTAAAGGGAAAGCGTCCTATTGAAGGAGCTGCACTGAGACAGTTCAGAAAAATTCCGGGCCGTCACAATGTGTGTATGGAAGGAGGAGGAATAGAGTTGTGTGTGTGTATGGGAGGAGGAGGGAGTGTTAGGAATAGAGTTGTGTGTGTGTGTATGGGAGGAGGAGGGAGTGTTAGGAATAGAGTTGTGTGTGTGTATGGAAGGAGGAGGGAGTGTTTGGAATAGAGTTGTGTGTGTGTATGGGAGGAGGAGGGAGTGTTAGGAATAGAGTTGTGTGTGTGTATGGAAGGAGGAGGGAGTGTTAGGAATATAGTTGTGTGTGTGTATGGGAGGAGGAGGGAGTGTTAGGAATAGAGTTGTGTGTGTGTATGGAAGGAGGAGGAGGGAGTGTTTGGAATAGAGTTGTGTGTGTGTATGGGAGGAGGAGGAGGGAGTGTTTGGAATAGAGTTGTGTGTGTGTATGGAAGGAGGAGGGAGTGTTAGGAATATAGTTGTGTGTGTGTATGGAAGGAGGAGGGAGTGTTTGGAATAGAGTTGTGTGTGTGTATGGAAGGAGGAGGGAGTGTTAGGAATAGAGTTGTGTGTGTGTATGGAAGGAGGAGGGAGTGTTTGGAATAGAGTTGTGTGTGTGTATGGAAGGAGGAGGGAGTGTTTGGAATAGAGTTGTGTGTGTGTATGGGAGGAGGAGGGAGTGTTAGGAATAGAGTTGTGTGTGTGTATGGAAGGAGGAGGGAGTGTTTGGAATAGAGTTGTGTGTGTGTATGGGAGGAGGAGAGAGTGTTAGGAATAGAGTTGTGTGTGTGTATGGGAGGAGGAGGAGGAGTGTTTGGAATAGAGTTGTGTGTGTGTATGGGAGGAGGAGGAGGGAGTGTTTGGAATAGAGTTGTGTGTGTGTATGGGAGGAGGAGGAGGGAGTGTTTGGAATAGAGTTGTGTGTGTGTGTATGGGAGGAGGAGGGAGTGTTTGGAATATAGCTATGTGTGTGTGGGAAGGAGTAGATGAGTTAACTGGTCGCAGCACAAATTGGTTTTGGTGGCAGTGGGGACTTTGAGTAAGTGACGTTAGACTGATAGGTCCTTGTCTCAAAAGAAACAAAGAAAATATACATTATCTTGAAACCAGTATAAAGGAAATTTTACATTGTGCATCTTATCTTTGGTGTCATTATACAATCCTTGGTTCCTGTCTGTGTCTGGTCAAGCGATCGGGGCCTTCCGGAGGAAAACCTGTCAGAACGCCCAGAATATGTTATTTAAGTAGAAGACGGAACCAGTGGGTTTAGATAGCAGTACATAAGGCTCTATGTAAAGAACACCCTTGGGGAGCTCACTTCAGACCGGTACTTATGCATCTAAGTTTGACTGTGACCTCTCCAGCTTGCTGACAATAAATCTAATATTGACTTTAAGTGTCCTATGTAAGAATTTCCACATCACCAGTGTAGAATTAATGTCTCTTGCTGAACTCAGTCTGAAGAAAAGAAAAAAGGAATCAAAAATAGAGGGGGGAATTGAAAAAATGGGCAGAGATCATACATTTTGAGTTCAGTTTTAAAACTCAGTGTGTGTGTGTTCTTCTGTGCATACGTGTATGTGCGCGAGTGTGCGAGCTTGTCTTTGTAGCATAGGTAAATGAGTAGGAAACCATCTTGTCTCAGTCAGAGTTCAAAGGGTCTCTCTTCTGTTCCTCTCTGTATCTTTACTGATCTATGTGTTCTCCTGGGGCACCATTACTGAGATAAGTGGTTGTTCCCTGCTCCTACAGCTGCAGCTCCTGTTCCTTGATCTCCTCTAGCGCAGTGTTAGCGGGGGGATTGTAAAACCACCATCTCCCTTTGTAATTAAAGAACTTTCAGGAACTAGAATAAATCTAATCTGAACGTCAGAGGAAGCGAGAGAGAGGGATGGAAAATGAAAGAGGCTGTCTCGGTGGCATGGCTTATTGGAGGTGGGGCTTTCAGATATTTCTTCTTGGCCACCTGCTAGAGTAATGTTAGAGTAAATGTCATTCCTATTCATCATGTTAAGTTTGTATACTGCAAATGTAGAATTTTCTTGAATATTTATGCATATTACATATTCTAATATTATATTAATAACATGACTTAATGATATGACTGAATAATATGACTCCCGGAATTGTGTCCCACTCTATCTCTTTTCTTCGGACCGATTAGAGAACAGTGCTAGTAACAGTGGCTTGACCCTGGCTGGCGCTGTTCCCCTAGTCCATCGGACTAGGCTAGTACCATGTCTTGACCGTGGCCCGACCTGACTCCCAGAGGAGGCTGCTGAGGATGGAGCCACCAATCGACATGGAGCAGCAAGAACAGCAACAACAACCGCCAGACCACAAAGCAGATCTGGATTCAGCAAAGCAGATCTCCAGAGAAGTATGGCCTGTGTGCTGTCTGACCTCAATTGCCTGGTGAAACCCCCAGGGCTACAGAAATCAATTGAAGCCAGTTTCAAGACACCCCAGAAACTAGAACAGTTTTGGTTAAAATACAGAAATTGCTAAGATTTAGCCCTGTTTAACATATTCAAAGCATACCCCCTTTCCTGAAACATAATCTGAGGTAGTTACAGAACAGCTTCACAATGAATGCATTCAGGACTATGACATACACGTTTGGTTAAGCAGGTCCGCCACCCTCGAGTCAACTGCTAGGAGGGACCTGGACGAAGGCAACATCTGGACTGGGACACAAACATTTTATTATGAAAAAGAATTCAACCGGAGTGGTTGGAAAAGAATTCAACCGGAGTGGTTGGAGACCAGCACCTCTCAAGTACCATCATGCTGGGGAACAACAGGGGCAAACTAAGGCTCATATTATTAGTATTTTCATGTGTACATATGAGACACGCCAACTATATATATTTTAACCTGTTATATATGATTAAATGTGTAGTTGAATGTCGAAAGCTAACGGCTTTTGCATGCCTCTTCTATAATTTAATTTCCTAGTAGCCAATAAACTTCACATGCTGTTGTGCAAATGCCTTTGTGCAAGGAGGAGCAGGAGGAGCACTGCCAGAGCCCTGCAAAATTACCTCCAGCAGGCCACAAATGTGCATGTGTCTGCTCAAACGGTCAGAAACAGACTCAATGAGGGTGGTATGAGGGCCCGGCGTCCACAGGTGGGGGTTGTGCTTACACAACGTTTGGCATTTGCCAGAGAACACCAAGATTGGCAAATTCGCCACTGGCACCCTGTGCTCTTTTGGCCCAATTTGGCCATTTTCACATCGGGGTGTACTCACTTTTGTTGCCAGCATTTTAGACATTAATGGCTGTGTGTTGAGTTATTTTGAGGGGACAGCAAATTTACACTGTTATGCAAGCTGTACACTCACTACTTTACATTGTAGCAAAGTGTCATTTCTTCAGTGTTGTCACATGAAAAGATATACTCATTTACAAAAATGTGAGGGGTGTACTCACTTTTGTGATATACTGTACATCAATAATTATTTCACCTCTTCCACACTCACTTTACAGAATAAAACAAATTAAATGCTTGTCTTTCATAATTTTAGGGTTATACTTGTCAATGTTTGTTGCTGGCATGTCATACCTAAATTGTCTAATCTTGCCAAAAAAATCAAATAATAATTTAAGTTATTGGCAATATCAGTGGGTGTTGTGATGAATGAGCCATCTGATTCAATAAATGATGGAGCTGAGTTTGCCTTTTTGCTCAAAATGTAATTCGTTATATACTTTCTTTGTTTCATAGCATTCTTTCCCATTGTTCCTCAACTGCAGTTTATGATATACCATTTTCTAGCTCTGAGTCTATACTTTTATCCAATGCAAAAAACACAAATCAAATCTTGCTACATAAGACCAAATTGAGGAGATGAGTCCCATTTGGCAAATCTGATCATCACTCTAGCCTCCTGATTCAAGCTTTTATGCAAAATCTCTAACTGGAAGTAGCAGTGACACTTTCAATACTGAAGTGGTCATATAAAGCGAATGCTAAGCTACAGGACTGTTTCGCTAGCACAGATATGTTCAGAGATTCTACCGATGACATTAAGGAGTTTACCACATCACCCCCCCCCCCCTTTCATTAATAAGTGCATTGACAACATTGTCTCCACAATGACAGTATAAACATATCCCAACAAGAAGCCATGGATGACAGGCAACATCCTCACTGAGCTAAAGGCTAGAGCCTTTCAAGGAGTGGGATACAAATCCGGACGCTTACACAGAACCCAAACAGCCTGCACGAATGCGCCTTCGTGCATAAATGTATTTTGTCCCCCCACACCAAATGCGATCACAACACACAGGTTAAAATATCAAAACAAACTCTGACACCAATTATATTAAGTTGGGGACAGGTCAAAAAGTATTAAACATTTCTGACAATTTAGCTAGCTAGCTGTCGCTAGCTAATTCGTCCTGGGATATAAACATTGAGTTGTTATTTTACCTGAACTGCACAAGGTCCTCTACTCCGACAATTAGTCCACACATAAAACGGCCAACCGAATCGTTTATAGTCATCTCTCCTCCTTCCAGGCTTTTTCTTCTCTTGACTTTATATTGCGATTGGCAACTTTCATAAATTACATGTATTATCGCCAACGACCTATTTCGTCTTTCAGTCACCCACGTGGGTATAACCAATGAGGAGTTGTCACGTGGGTACCTGTTTCTATAAGCCAATGAGGAGATGGGAGACGCAGGACTTGCAGCGCGATCTGCGTCAGAAATAGAACTGACTTCTATTTTAGCAGCGCAGACGCTAGTTGGCGCCTGAGCAGTGTGGGTGCAATAATAGAATAACATAGATTGCTACATTTATTTTACAACGCGAGCGGTGTAGTCAGCCTGTTATAAGAAATCCAGCTACGCCCTCGGACAAACCATCAAACAGGCAATGCGTCACTACAGGACCAAGTTCAAATCCTACTACACCGGCTCAGACGTTTGTATCACGGATTACAAAGGGAAACCCATATGCGCGCTATCCAGTGACACGAGACTATCAGATGAGCTTTACTGAACAACAACAAAAAAGCAACATGCAACAATTTCAAAGATTTTAAGGAGGTACAGTTCATAGGAAATCAGTCAATTGAAATACATTCCTTAGGCCCTAATCTATGTATTTCACCTGACTGGTCAGGCGTGCAGCCATGGGTGGGCCGTGGAGGGCATAGGCCCACCCACTGGGGAGCCAGGCCCACCCACTGGGGAGCCAGGCCCACCCACTGGGGAGCCAGGCCCACCCACTGGGGAGCCAGGCCCACCCACTGGGGAGCCAGGCCCACCCACTTGGTAGCCAGGCCCACCCACTGGGGAGCCAGGCCCACCCACTTGGTAGCCAGGCCCACCCACTGGGGAGCCAGGCCAAGCCAATCAGTTGTTTTTCCTCACAAATTGGCTTTATTACAGACAGAAATACTCTTCAACACCCCCTGTCAGACGATCCCGAAGGCGAAGAAGGTGGATGTGGAGGTCCTGGGCTGGCGTGGTTAAAGGTGGTCTGCAGTTGTGAGGCTGGTTGAACGTACTGCCAAATTCTCTAAAATGATGTTGCCAGCTTATGGAAGAAGAATTAACAATCAATTCTCTGGCAAAAGCTCTGGTGGACATTCCTGCAGTCAGCATGCCAATTGTCAGCATGCCAAGGTGTACCTGTGTAATGATCAAACTGTTAAATCGTTTTTTTGATATGTCACACCTGTAAAGTGGATGGATTAAGAGAAAGGAGAAATGCTCACTAACAGGGATGTAAAGAAATTTGTGCACAGAATTTGAGAGAAATACGTTTGTTGTGCATATTGAAAATTCCTGGGATTTTTTATTTCAGATAATGAAACATGGGGACCAACACTTTACATATTTTTATGTTCAGTGTAAATACCTTTTGTTCTCGCTTCGAGGCTAGCAACACTGAACCCTGCATGAGAGCACCAGCTGTTTCGGTCACCAGTGTGATCACGCTCTCCATGGCCAATGTAAGACCTTTAAACAGGTTAACAGGACGCATACTCAGAGAATGCGATGACCAGCTTGCAAATGTCTTCCCTGACATCTTCAACCTCTCCCTGACCTAGTCTATAAACCTACATATTTCAAGCAGACCACCACAGCATCAGACCACCACAGGAAGGACAAACTGTAAAGCAAGCAGACACAATGGAGCTCTAAACCCAGAGGTCAATGTTGGTACTTCCCTGTGGCCTGCTCGCTCCAGGTTAAGGTGTGATCTTTAGTCCCTCCTCTGCGCCTCGTCTAGTGGTCTGATGCTGCGACTGGTGCTGGAAACCGGGATCTGGATTAGTGCTAGGGCTGTTGCTGAATCAGCAGAGGAGAGAAAGGACAACCTGTGGAGCAAGTAGACAAGCAAGGGATCCCTGACCCAGAGGTCAATTGTGTCACTCCCGTGTGGTCCGCTCTCTCCGGGTGACGGTCTGATGTTTGGTCCCTCCTCTGCGCCTCTTCCAGTGTTCTGGTATTGGAACTGGAACTGGTGTTGGATCTGCAGAGGAGAGGAAGGCCACGGGCAGAGCGAGCATATCCACCTGGTAGCCCAAGACCCAGAGGTCAATTACGGTACTCTGTAATTGAGGGCGGTGGGGCATTGGTGGGTTTGGGATTTGGGTTAGTGCGTAGGAACTGGGACAGGTTCTGAAGAAGTGGCCCCCTTTCCCGCACAGGTTGCAGAGGCGTGTGGAGGTACAGTCTGAGGTGGGATGGTTGTCTATATAGAACTTGCAAATGATGGCTGCGGCCAGGTGGCCCAGTTGAACACAGTTCCTGCACAGGTTAGGCATGCTGTATTAGTGGACGAAGCCTCTGTTGTTTCTCAGGTTGATGGTGCTGGGGAGATGTTGGGCTCCGCCGACCGTGGTTAGGTCTGGTCTTAACAGGACCAGCAGGGCCCTCCGAGCCGCTGACTTGACGAACCTGCTTAACCAAACTTGTATGTTGTAGTCCTGGATGTGAAACTGTACTGTAACTACCTTGGATTCTATGTTGGAAAGGGGGTATGCTCTGAGTTTGTTCAACGGGCTGTTGTCTGGTCATTTCTTACCCAGGCTGTTGGTCCAGTGCTGCTTCTGGATGCTGGCGGGGTCCGTGGACTGGGGAGTCAGGCCACGGTTATGCTACTGTTTCCTTCATCCCCAGTCCTTCATGTGTTGGGTGGTGCATGGGCTGGGGAGTCAGGCCACTGTTATGCTACTGTTTCCTTCATCCCCAGTCCTTCATGTGTTGGGTGGTGCATGGACTGGGGAGTCAGGCCACGGTTATGTCACTGTTTCCTTCATCCCCAGTCCTTCATGTGTTGGGTGGTGCATGGGCTGGGGAGTCAGGCCACTGTTATGCTACTGTTTCCTTCATCCCCAGTCCTTCAAGTGTTGGGTGGTGCATGGGCTGGGGAGTCAGGCCATGGTTATGCTACTGTTTCCTTCATCCCCAGTCCTTCAAGTGTTGGGTGGTGCATGGGCTGGGGAGTCAGGCCACTGTTATGCTACTGTTTCCTTCATCCCCAGTCCTTCATGTGTTGGGTGGTGCATGGGCTGGGGAGTCAGGCCACGGTTATGTCACTGTTTCCTTCATCCCCAGTCCTTCATGTGTTGGGTGGTGCATGGGCTGGGAGTCAGGCCACTGTTATGCTACTGTTTCCTTCATCCCCAGTCCTTCAAGTGTTGGGTGGTGCATGGGCTGGGGAGTCAGGCCACGGTTATGCTACTGTTTCCTTCATCCCCAGTCCTTCATGTGTTGGGTGGTGCATGGGCTGGGGAGTCAGGCCACTGTTATGCTACTGTTTCCTTCATCCCCAGTCCTTCATGTGTTGGGTGGTGCATGGACTGGGGAGTCAGGCCACGGTTATGTCACTGTTTCCTTCATCCCCAGTCCTTCAAGTGTTGGGTGGTGCATGGGCTGGGGAGTCAGGCCACGGTTATGTCACTGTTTCCTTCATCCCCAGTCCTTCATGTGTTGGGTGGTGCATGGGCTGGGGAGTCAGGCCACGGTTATGCTACTGTTTCCTTCATCCCCAGTCCTTCATGTGTTGGGTGGTGCATGGGCTGGGGAGTCAGGCCACGTTTATGCCACGGTTATGTCACTGTTTCCTTCATCCCCAGTCCTTCATGTGTTGGGTGGTGCATGGGCTGGGGAGTCAGGCCACGGTTATGCTACTGTTTCCTTCATCCCCAGTCCTTCAAGTGTTGGGTGGTGCATGGGCTGGGGAGTCAGGCCACTGTTATGCTACTGTTTCCTTCATCCCCAGTCCTTCATGTGTTGGGTGGTGCATGGGCTGGGAGTCAGGCCACTGTTATGCTACTGTTTCCTTCATCCCCAGTCCTTCATGTGTTGGGTGGTGCATGGGCTGGGAGTCAGGCCACGGTTATGCTACTGTTTCCTTCATCCCCAGTCCTTCATGTGTTGGGTGGTGCATGGGCTGGGAGTCAGGCCACGGTTATGCTACTGTTTCCTTCATCCCCAGTCCTTCAAGTGTTGGGTGGTGCATGGGCTGGGGAGTCAGGCCACTGTTATGCTACTGTTTCCTTCATCCCCAGTCCTTCATGTGTTGGGTGGTGCATGGGCTGGGGAGTCAGGCCACGGTTATGCTACTGTTTCCTTCATCCCCAGTCCTTCAAGTGTTGGGTGGTGCATGGGCTGGGAGTCAGGCCACGGTTATGCTACTGTTTCCTTCATCCCCAGTCCTTCATGTGTTGGGTGGTGCATGGACTGGGAGTCAGGCCACGGTTATGCCACGGTTATGTCACTGTTTCCTTCATCCCCAGTCCTTCATGTGTTGGGTGGTGCATGGGCTGGGGAGTCAGGCCACGGTTATGCTACGGTTTTGTCCCTGTTTCCTTCATCCCCAGTCCTTCATGTGTTGGGTGGTGCATGGGCTGGGGAGTCAGGCCACGGTTATGCTACTGTTTCCTTCATCCCCAGTCCTTCATGTGTTGGGTGGTGCATGGGCTGGGGAGTCAGGCCACTGTTATGCTACTGTTTCCTTCATCCCCAGTCCTTCATGTGTTGGGTGGTGCATGGGCTGGGAGTCAGGCCACGGTTATGCTACTGTTTCCTTCATCCCCAGTCCTTCAAGTGTTGGGTGGTGCATGGGCTGGGGAGTCAGGCCACTGTTATGCTACTGTTTCCCTTCATCCCCAGTCCTTCATGTGTTGGGTGGTGCATGGGCTGGGGAGTCAGGCCACGGTTATGTCACTGTTTCCTTCATCCCCAGTCCTTCATGTGTTGGGTGGTGCATGGGCTGGGGAGTCAGGCCACTGTTATGCTACTGTTTCCTTCATCCCCAGTCCTTCAAGTGTTGGGTGGTGCATGGGCTGGGGAGTCAGGCCACGGTTATGCTACTGTTTCCTTCATCCCCAGTCCTTCATGTGTTGGGTGGTGCATGGGCTGGGAGTCAGGCCACTGTTATGCTACTGTTTCCTTCATCCCCAGTCCTTCATGTGTTGGGTGGTGCATGGGCTGGGGAGTCAGGTCACGGTTATGCTACTGTTTCCTTCATCCCCAGTCCTTCAAGTGTTGGGTGGTGCATGGGCTGGGGAGTCAGGCCACTGTTATGCTACTGTTTCCTTCATCCCCAGTCCTTCATGTGTTGGGTGGTGCATGGGCTGGGGAGTCAGGCCACGGTTATGCTACTGTTTCCTTCATCCCCAGTCCTTCAAGTGTTGGGTGGTGCATGGGCTGGGGAGTCAGGCCACTGTTATGCTACTGTTTCCTTCATCCCCAGTCCTTCATGTGTTGGGTGGTGCATGGGCTGGGGAGTCAGGCCACGGTTATGCTACTGTTTCCTTCATCCCCAGTCCTTCAAGTGTTGGGTGGTGCATGGGCTGGGGAGTCAGGCCACGGTTATGCTACTGTTTCCTTCATCCCCAGTCCTTCAAGTGTTGGGTGGTGCATGGGCTGGGGAGTCAGGCCACTGTTATGCTACTGTTTCCTTCATCCCCAGTCCTTCATGTGTTGGGTGGTGCATGGGCTGGGGAGTCAGGCCACGGTTATGCTACTGTTTCCTTCATCCCCAGTCCTTCAAGTGTTGGGTGGTGCATGGGCTGGGGAGTCAGGCCACTGTTATGCTACTGTTTCCTTCATCCCCAGTCCTTCATGTGTTGGGTGGTGCATGGGCTGGGGAGTCAGGCCACGGTTATGCTACTGTTTCCTTCATCCCCAGTCCTTCAAGTGTTGGGTGGTGCATGGGCTGGGGAGTCAGGCCACGGTTATGCTACTGTTTCCTTCATCCCCAGTCCTTCATGTGTTGGGTGGTGCATGGGCTGGGGAGTCAGGCCACTGTTATGCTACTGTTTCCTTCATCCCCAGTCCTTCATGTGTTGGGTGGTGCATGGGCTGGGGAGTCAGGCCACGGTTATGTCACTGTTTCCTTCATCCCCAGTCCTTCATGTGTTGGGTGGTGCATGGGCTGGGGAGTCAGGCCACTGTTATGCTACTGTTTCCTTCATCCCCAGTCCTTCAAGTGTTGGGTGGTGCATGGGCTGGGGAGTCAGGCCACGGTTATGCTACTGTTTCCTTCATCCCCAGTCCTTCATGTGTTGGGTGGTGCATGGGCTGGGGAGTCAGGCCACTGTTATGCTACTGTTTCCTTCATCCCCAGTCCTTCATGTGTTGGGTGGTGCATGGGCTGGGAGTCAGGCCACGGTTATGCTACTGTTTCCTTCATCCCCAGTCCTTCAAGTGTTGGGTGGTGCATGGGCTGGGGAGTCAGGCCACGGTTATGCTACTGTTTCCTTCATCCCCAGTCCTTCATGTGTTGGGTGGTGCATGGGCTGGGGAGTCAGGCCACGGTTATGCTACTGTTTCCTTCATCCCCAGTCCTTCAAGTGTTGGGTGGTGCATGGGCTGGGGAGTCAGGCCACTGTTATGCTACTGTTTCCTTCATCCCCAGTCCTTCATGTGTTGGGTGGTGCATGGGCTGGGGAGTCAGGCCACGGTTATGCTACTGTTTCCTTCATCCCCAGTCCTTCATGTGTTGGGTGGTGCATGGACTGGGGAGTCAGGCCACGGTTATGTCACTGTTTCCTTCATCCCCAGTCCTTCATGTGTTGGGTGGTGCATGGGCTGGGGAGTCAGGCCACGTTTATGCCACGGTTATGTCACTGTTTCCTTCATCCCCAGTCCTTCATGTGTTGGGTGGTGCATGGGCTGGGGAGTCAGGCCACGGTTATGCTACTGTTTCCTTCATCCCCAGTCCTTCAAGTGTTGGGTGGTGCATGGGCTGGGAGTCAGGCCACGGTTATGCTACTGTTTCCTTCATCCCCAGTCCTTCAAGTGTTGGGTGGTGCATGGGCTGGGGAGTCAGGCCACTGTTATGCTACTGTTTCCTTCATCCCCAGTCCTTCATGTGTTGGGTGGTGCATGGGCTGGGAGTCAGGCCACGGTTATGCTACTGTTTCCTTCATCCCCAGTCCTTCAAGTGTTGGGTGGTGCATGGGCTGGGGAGTCAGGCCACGGTTATGCTACTGTTTCCTTCATCCCCAGTCCTTCAAGTGTTGGGTGGTGCATGGGCTGGGGAGTCAGGCCACTGTTATGCTACTGTTTCCTTCATCCCCAGTCCTTCATGTGTTGGGTGGTGCATGGGCTGGGGAGTCAGGCCACGGTTATGCTACTGTTTCCTTCATCCCCAGTCCTTCATGTGTTGGGTGGTGCATGGGCTGGGGAGTCAGGCCACTGTTATGCTACTGTTTCCTTCATCCCCAGTCCTTCATGTGTTGGGTGGTGCATGGGCTGGGGAGTCAGGCCACGGTTATGCTACTGTTTCCTTCATCCCCAGTCCTTCAAGTGTTGGGTGGTGCATGGGCTGGGGAGTCAGGCCACGGTTATGCTACTGTTTCCTTCATCCCCAGTCCTTCAAGTGTTGGGTGGTGCATGGGCTGGGGAGTCAGGCCACTGTTATGCTACTGTTTCCTTCATCCCCAGTCCTTCATGTGTTGGGTGGTGCATGGGCTGGGGAGTCAGGCCACGGTTATGCTACTGTTTCCTTCATCCCCAGTCCTTCATGTGTTGGGTGGTGCATGGGCTGGGGAGTCAGGCCACTGTTATGCTACTGTTTCCTTCATCCCCAGTCCTTCATGTGTTGGGTGGTGCATGGGCTGGGGAGTCAGGCCATGGTTATGCTACTGTTTCCTTCATCCCCAGTCCTTCAAGTGTTGGGTGGTGCATGGGCTGGGGAGTCAGGCCACGGTTATGCTACTGTTTCCTTCATCCCCAGTCCTTCAAGTGTTGGGTGGTGCATGGGCTGGGGAGTCAGGCCACTGTTATGCTACTGTTTCCTTCATCCCCAGTCCTTCAAGTGTTGGGTGGTGCATGGGCTGTTGGGTGGTGCATGGGCTGGGAGTCAGGCCACTGTTATGCTACTGTTTCCTTCATCCCCAGTCCTTCATGTGTTGGGTGGTGCATGGGCTGGGGAGTCAGGCCACGGTTATGCTACTGTTTCCTTCATCCCCAGTCCTTCAAGTGTTGGGTGGTGCATGGGCTGGGGAGTCAGGCCACGGTTATGCTACTGTTTCCTTCATCCCCAGTCCTTCAAGTGTTGGGTGGTGCATGGGCTGGGGAGTCAGGCCACTGTTATGCTACTGTTTCCTTCATCCCCAGTCCTTCATGTGTTGGGTGGTGCATGGGCTGGGGAGTCAGGCCACGGTTATGCTACTGTTTCCTTCATCCCCAGTCCTTCAAGTGTTGGGTGGTGCATGGGCTGGGGAGTCAGGCCACGGTTATGCTACTGTTTCCTTCATCCCCAGTCCTTCATGTGTTGGGTGGTGCATGGGCTGGGAGTCAGGCCACTGTTATGCTACTGTTTCCCTTCATCCCCAGTCCTTCATGTGTTGGGTGGTGCATGGGCTGGGGAGTCAGGCCACGGTTATGCTACTGTTTCCTTCATCCCCAGTCCTTCAAGTGTTGGGTGGTGCATGGGCTGGGGAGTCAGGCCACTGTTATGCTACTGTTTCCTTCATCCCCAGTCCTTCAAGTGTTGGGTGGTGCATGGGCTGGGGAGTCAGGCCACTGTTATGCTACTGTTTCCTTCATCCCCAGTCCTTCAAGTGTTGGGTGGTGCATGGGCTGGGGAGTAAAGTGGGTCGCTGTCAAGCCACTGTAACCTTCCATTTTTCTCTAGTCCTTCCGGTGTCGGGTGGTCCGTGAAATAGGGAAACAGCACTAGCCGCAATCAAGCCACTGTTACTAGTACTGTCCCATATGCCGTCGATGGAAAATAAAATATGAGAGAGAGAAAGTGGAAGGACAAAACACCATAAAATCCTTCTGCACAATGAAGATAAACCAGAGCTGTAAAGAGTGGGTGGGACATAGGGAGTATATTAAAAGTGTTTATTATTTCTTCCATTGAGAAGTATGTTTCTGCATGTCACCTCTGTCATTACAGTGACTCATCCTCTCAGCGAGGGTTGTTGCGCTTTAGTTGGATGTCTGCCCGGGAGAGGCGGGGCACCAGGATCTCTGACATTTTTAGCTGTAGGCAGCCTGACCCCTTGACCTAGCATGCAAATCAGCTTGTGTGGATTGTTCAAGAATGCTGGTGGTGTGGTGGAACTGATACACTCAGGGCTCTGGGGCTGAACTCCTCAACTCTCCTTCATTTCTTCAACTCTCAACTGGCAAACCAACTCAGCCAACAACCAGCATTGTCTTCTCAACTCAATATTAACCCGAAGCAACCCAACTCTGAAACGACACAAACTAACCACTAACAAAAATACTCAAGCGCAAATACAGCGGTTCTAAACATGGGCTACATAATAAGAGTTCCCTGAACACTAGATCAATTCCCAACATATTAGACAACAGTACTCTACAAAAGAACACTGCATCTCAGGTGGTCCAATTATTAGAAGAAAACCAATATGTTGCATCTCTGTTTAGCAGACAGATTTAGGGCGAACATATTGATCTCATACTAATAAGGCCCACATTTGGTGTTCAGTTGAATGGAAGCAATTTTCCTGGAAACAAATTGTGAGTCAGTTTTTTTCAATGGGATTTCAGTTTGTCCAGACTTGTATGAGTATGAGTATGAGTTCATTCAGTGAATTGATTCCCAGACGCCCAGATGACTCCCAACGGGGAATCAATGAGTTGATTCTCAGATGATTCTCTCTATAATAGGGGAATAAGTAAGTGGATTCATAGATGATTCCCTGTATAATTGGGCATCTGTGAGTTGATTCCCAGATTACTCCCTTTAAAATAGGGTAGTTAAGCATTGGTGGGCCTGCAAAGACTCACAGAGGCCTATACAAGAGGGTATGTTACGAGAACACTGCATCTATCTATTATCTCCCAGTCATAATACAATCATCTCTGCTGTAATGGGAATATTGCCTTGCATAACTCACTCACAACTCATTTGCAGAATTAATTGCAGTATTAGGCTCTGCATGTCCCCAGCGGCTAGTGCAGCTCTTGCAATAACAGATTTCATTAAGTTCACTTGTTTACAACGCATTCCATCCGAGACACCAATGATATGCAAGAGAAGGAGGCAGCCACACAGAAAGACAGGCAGAGGCTCTCACAGTACAGGGCTCGGCTCAGAAACTACAAATGTGGGCGAGTGAGAGATGTCTGTAAAGAAGATGGCCTTTGTCACTAAGATAATGTTGATCATCCTTGTGTTTGGCCTCAAGTCACTGCTCAGGAACTGTACAGGCCTGGGTGAGAGAGAGATACACTATATATACAAAAGTATGTGGACACTCCTTCAAATTAGTGGATTCGGCTATTTCAGCCACACCCGTAGCTGACAGGTGTACAAAATCAAGCACACAGCCATGCAATCTCCATAGACAGACATTGGCAATAGAATGGCTTTACTGAAGAGCTCAGTGACTTTCAACATGGCACCGTCACAGGGTGTCCAACAAGTCAGTTCATCAAATTTCTGCCCTGCTAGAGCTGCCCGTCAACCCTAACCCTAACCTCCTAGTGTTGTTATTGTGACGTGGAAACGTTTAAGAGCAACAACAGATCAGAGAGGCCCTCAAGCTCACAGAACGGGACTGAAACGCGTAGGACTGTCTGTCCTCGGTTGAGGCCCTCAAGCTCACAGAACGGGACTGAAACGCGTAGGGCGTAAGACTGTCTGTCCTCGGTAGAGGCCCTCAAGCTCACAGAACGGGACTGAAACGCGTGGACTGTCTGTCCTCGGTAGAGGCCCTCAAGCTCACAGAACGGGACTGAAAACGCGTAGGGCGTGGGACTGTCTGTCCTCGGTAGAGGCCCTCAAGCTCACAGAACGGGACTGAAACGCGTAAGACTGTCTGTCCTCGGTTGAGGCCCTCAAGCTCACAGAACGGGACTGAAACGCGTAGGACTGTCTGTCCTCGGTAGAGGCCCTCAAGCTCACAGAACGGGACTGAAACGCGTAGGACTGTCTGTCCTCGGTAGAGGCCCTCAAGCTCACAGAACGGGACTGAAACGCGTAGGACTGTCTGTCCTCGGTTGAGGCCCTCAAGCTCACAGAACGGGACTGAAACGCGTAAGACTGTCTGTCCTCGGTTGCAACACTCACTACCGAGTTCCAAACTGCCTCTGGAAGCAACGTCAGCACAATAACTGTTAGTCGGGAGCTTCTTGAAAATGGGTTTCCATGGCCGAGCAGCCGCACACAAGCCTAGGATCACCGTGCACAATGCCAAGCGTCGGCTGGAGTTGTGTAAAGCTCACTGCCACTGGACTCCGGAGCAGAGGAAAGGCTGAATCATCCGACAGTCTGATGGACACATCTGGGTTTGGCGGATGGCAGGAGCTACCTGCCGCAATACATAGAATACATAATGCCAACTTTAAAGTTGGGTGGAGGAGGAATAATGGTTCGGGCTAGGCCCTTCGATCCAGTGAAGAGACATCTTAATGCTAGAGCATACAATGACATTCATTTTGTGAAAGGCCATTTCCTGTTTCAGCATGACAATGCCCCTGTGCACAAAGCGAGGTCTATACAAAACATTTTAGTCGAGATCGGTGTGGAAGAACATGACTGGCCTGCACAGAGCTCTGACCTCAACCCCATCGAACACCTTTGGGATGAATTGGAACACCGACTGCAAGCCAAGCCTGATCGGCCAACATCAGTGCCTGACCTCACTAATGCTCTTGTGGCTGAATGGAAGCAAGTCCCCACAGGAATGTTCCAGAATCTAGTGGAAAGCCTTCCCAGAAGAGTGGAGGCACACACACACACACACACACACACACACACACACACCACACACACACACACACACACACACACACACAAATACACCACACATTTTATGAGAAAGTGTCCTGAGAATAATAATGTCACACACTATCCAACACTTTCTAATAAGACTGTATTCACCTGTCACTGCATATAAAAAGCCTGACTCCATTTTCAAAGCGGACCCTTGACTACTGGTACAAATTGTAGCTGATGATGCACCTGGGGAAAACCCACCATGGGATTCATTTACTGTGACACATTTCTACTCACCACTCTCCTCAGACAACCAGACCTGAAACACATACCGTTAACTTGCCCATTGACTGATGGAGAACCAACCCAGTTAGAGGCTGCAGGGAGGTTTGATAGAGCTCATTTCAACCATAAAGAGATGGTTCATGTACAGTGTGTTCGGAAGTATTCAGACCATTTACTTTTTCAACATTGTGTAACGTTACAGCACTATTACATCTTTGATTTTTTCTTATCTCATCAACCAACACACAATACTCCATATTGACAAAACAAAAACAGGTTCCCCGAAATGTTTGCTAATTAACAAACAAAAAACCCCAGAAATATCATACTTACATAAGTATTCAGACCCTTTGCTCAGTACTTTGTTGAAGCACCTTTAGTAGCGATTACAGCCTCGAGTCTTCCTGGGTATGACGCTGCAATTAGGCACACCTAATTTGGGGAGTCTCTCCCATTCTTCTTTGCAGATTTTCTCAATCTCTGTCAGGTTGGATGGGGAGCGTCGCTGCACAGCTATTTTCAAGTCTCTCCTGAGATGTTCGATCAGATTCAAGTCCAGGCTCTGGCTGGGCCACTCAAGGACATTCAGAGACTTGTTCCAAAGCCACTCCTGCATTTTCTGGTGCCCTTCCCCAGATCTGTGCCTCGACACAAACCTGTTTTGGCACTCTATGGAAAATTATTTTGACCTCATGGCTTGGTTTTTGCCCTGACATGCACTGTCAACTGTGGACCTTATATTGACAGGTGTGTGCCTTTCCAAATCATGTCCAATCAATTTAATATACCACAGGTGGACTCCAATCAAGTTGTAGAAACATCTCAAGGATGATCAATGGAAACAGGATGCACCTGAGCTCAATTTTTTTGTCTCATAGCAAAGTCTGTGTACTTATGTAAATAAGCTATTTCAGGCCAGACTGACAGGCACAGGCGAGTTAGAGTTAAATGTTTTATCGTTGAGTCTGTTGCGGAGGTCTCTCTTTAACTCTCTCTGTTGTTTACTCTCACTCTCGTTTTCTCTCTCTTGCACTACGTAATGCACTCTCTTGCTCTGAGTCTCTATTTTTTTATTTTTTTTGTCTCTCTTCAGTCAGTGATAGATGCCCTGTACCATAGATGCCTGTTATGATGAGAGAGCCAGCAAAGAGCAAATCAGCACAGTTCAGAAAATATAGGAAGAAAGAGGAGGAGTGGGGGGTATCCACGAAGCACATCAACAGTGATAAAATAGTTAACATGTGTCAGAGACACTGCACAGCACTGCAAAGTGTCAGATTTATTTTTTTATGTGTTTTATTATTCCTGTCTCCCGCTTGGAAGGCAATAAATGCTATATTATGCGTAATTAAGCATAAATCAGAATTCAAATCAGTGTCATATAAAGCTGTTAAATGTATATAATGTGTCATCACTCTCATCTCTACCTGGGGTCAGTCTCTGTGTGTCTAGCTCATCACTCTCATCTCTACCTGGGGTCAGTCTCTGTGTGTCTAGCTCATCACTCTCATCTCTACCTGGGGTCAGTGTCTGTGTGTATAGCTCATCACTCTCATCTCTACCTGGGGTCAGTCTCTGTGTGTATAGCTCATCACTCTCATCTCTACCTGGGGTCAGTCTCTGTGTGTATTGCTCATCACTCTCATCTCTACCTGGGGTCGGTCTCTGTGTGTATTGCTCATCACTCTCATCTCTACCTGGGGTCAGTCTCTGTGTGTATAGCTCATCACTCTCATCTCTACCTGGGGTCAGTCTCTGTGTGTATAGCTCATCACTCTCATCTCTACCTGGGGTCAGTCTCTGTGTGTCTAGCTCATCACTCTCATCTCTACCTGGGGTCAGTCTCTGTGTGTCTAGCTCATCACTCTCATCTCTACCTGGGGTCAGTCTCTGTGTGTATTGCTCATCACTCTCATCTCTACCTGGGGTCGGTCTCTGTGTGTATTGATCATCACTCTCATCTCTACCTGGGGTCAGTCTCTGTGTGTCTAGCTCATCACTCTCATCTCTACCTGGGGTCAGTCTCTGTGTGCACAGCTCATCACTCTCATCTCTACCTGGGGTCAGTCTCTGTGTGTATAGCTCATCACTCTCATCTCTACCTGGGGTCAGTCTCTGTGTGTCTAGCTCATCACTCTCATCTCTACCTGGGGTCAGTCTCTGTGTGTCTAGCTCATCACTCTCATCTCTACCTGGGGTCAGTCTCTGTGTGTCTAGCTCATCACTCTCATCTCTACCTGGGGTCAGTCTCTGTGTGTATAGCTCATCACTCTCATCTCTACCTGGGGTCAGTCTCTGTGTGTCGAGCTCATCACTCTCATCTCTACCTGGGGTCAGTCTCTGTGTGTCTAGCTCATCACTCTCATCTCTACCTGGGGTCAGTCTCTGTGTGTACAGCTCATCACTCTCATCTCTACCTGGGGTCAGTCTCTGTGTGTATAGCTCATCACTCTCATCTCTACCTGGGGTCAGTCTCTGTGTGTCTAGCTCATCACTCTCATCTCTACCTGGGGTCAGTCTCTGTGTGTCTAGCTCATCACTCTCATCTCTACCTGGGGTCAGTCTCTGTGTGTCTAGCTCATCACTCTCATCTCTACCTGGGGTCAGTCTCTGTGTGTATAGCTCATCACTCTCATCTCTACCTGGGGTCAGTCTCTGTGTGTCTAGCTCATCACTCTCATCTCTACCTGGGGTCAGTCTCTGTGTGTCTAGCTCATCACTCTCATCTCTACCTGGGGTCAGTCTCTGTGTGTATAGCTCATCACTCTCATCTCTACCTGGGGTCAGTCTCTGTGTGTCTAG
The DNA here is from genome assembly GCF_023373465.1 of Oncorhynchus keta. Taxonomy (NCBI): domain Eukaryota; kingdom Metazoa; phylum Chordata; class Actinopteri; order Salmoniformes; family Salmonidae; genus Oncorhynchus; species Oncorhynchus keta. The sequence continues at coordinate 28,680 of NW_026287951.1, read as the reverse complement.
CTCATCACTCTCATCTCTACCTGGGGTCAGTCTCTGTGTGTCTAGCTCATCACTCTCATCTCTACCTGGGGTCAGTCTCTGTGTGTATAGCTCATCACTCTCATCTCTACCTGGGGTCAGTCTCTGTGTGTCTAGCTCATCACTCTCATCTCTACCTGGGGTCAGTCTCTGTGTGTCTAGCTCATCACTCTCATCTCTACCTGGGGTCAGTCTCTGTGTGTCTAGCTCATCACTCTCATCTCTACCTGGAGTCAGTCTCTGTGTGTATAGCTCATCACTCTCTGTGTGTCTATCTCTACCTGGAGTCAGTCTCTGTGTGTCTAGCTCATCACTCTCATCTCTACCTGGGGTCAGTCTCTGTGTGTCTAGCTCATCACTCTCATCTCTACCTGGGGTCAGTCTCTGTGTCTAGCTCATCACTCTCATCTCTACCTGGGGTCAGTCTCTGTGTGTCTAGCTCATCACTCTCATCTCTACCTGGGGTCAGTCTCTGTGTCTAGCTCATCACTCTCATCTCTACCTGGGGTCAGTCTCTGTGTGTCTAGCTCATCACTCTCATCTCTACCTGGGGTCAGTCTCTGTGTGTCTAGCTCATCACTCTCATCTCTACCTGGGGTCAGTCTCTGTGTGTCTAGCTCATCACTCTCATCTCTACCTGGGGTCAGTCTCTGTGTGTCTAGCTCATCACTCTCATCTCTACCTGGGGTCAGTCTCTGTGTGTCTAGCTCATCACTCTCATCTCTACCTGGGGTCAGTCTCTGTGTGTCTCTGTGTATAGCTCATCACTCTCATCTCTACCTGGGGTCAGTCTCTGTGTGTCTAGCTCATCACTCTCATCTCTACCTGGGGTCAGTCTCTGTGTGTATAGCTCATCACTCTCATCTCTACCTGGGGTCAGTCTCTGTGTGTCTAGCTCATCACTCTCATCTCTACCTGGGGTCAGTCTCTGTGTGTATAGCTCATCACTCTCATCTCTACCTGGGGTCGGTCTCTGTGTGTCTAGCTCTCATCACTCTCATCTCTACCTGGGGTCAATCTCTGTGTGTATAGCTCATCACTCTCATCTCTACCTGGGGTCGGTCTCTGTGTGTATAGCTCATCACTCTCATCTCTACCTGGGGTCGGTCTCTGTGTGTCTAGCTCATCACTCTCATCTCTACCTGGGGTCAATCTCTGTGTGTATAGCTCATCACTCTCATCTCTACCTGGGGTCGGTCTCTGTGTGTATAGCTCATCACTCTCATCTCTACCTGGGGTCAGTCTCTGTGTGTCTAGCTCATCACTCTCATCTCTACCTGGGGTCAGTCTCTGTGTGTCTAGCTCATCACTCTCATCTCTACCTGGGGTCAGTCTCTGTGTGTCTAGCTCATCACTCTCATCTCTACCTGGGGTCAGTCTCTGTGTGTCTAGCTCATCACTCTCATCTCTACCTGGGGTCAGTCTCTGTGTGTCTAGCTCATCACTCTCATCTCTACCTGGGGTCAGTCTCTGTGTCTAGCTCATCACTCTCATCTCTACCTGGGGTCAATCTCTGTGTGTCTAGCTCATCACTCTCATCTCTACCTGGGGTCAGTCTCTGTGTGTATTGCTCATCACTCTCATCTCTACCTGGGGTCGGTCTCTGTGTGTATTGCTCATCACTCTCATCTCTACCTGGGGTCAGTCTCTGTGTGTCTAGCTCATCACTCTCATCTCTACCTGGGGTCAGTCTCTGTGTGTCTAGCCCATCACTCTCATCTCTACCTGGGGTCAGTCTCTGTGTCTAGCTCATCACTCTCATCTCTACCTGGGGTCAGTCTCTGTGTGTCTAGCTCATCACTCTCATCTCTACCTGGGGTCAGTCTCTGTGTGTATAGCTCATCACTCTCATCTCTACCTGGGGTCAGTCTCTGTGTGTATAGCTCATCACTCTCATCTCTACCTGGGGTCAGTCTCTGTGTGTCTAGCTCATCACTCTCATCTCTACCTGGGGTCAGTCTCTGTGTGTCTAGCTCATCACTCTCATCTCTACCTGGGGTCAGTCTCTGTGTGTCTAGCTCATCACTCTCATCTCTACCTGGGGTCAGTCTCTGTGTGTATAGCTCATCACTCTCATCTCTACCTGGGGTCAGTCTCTGTGTGTATAGCTTAAATATGCAGTGAGAGCCTTAAAAACAATATCAGACGTAGGAATGACCTGCGATCTGGAAAACAAAACTTGCAGACATTCTCAACGACATTCTCAACGACAAGACATATGAGAGACCACTCTCTCAGGTATGATAGGTCTCTATTACTACACTCTAAAAATGCTGTGTTGTTTGGTTGACCCAAATGCTGGGTTGCAGGCGTTGGGTCACTTAGTATGGTTGTTTTCTTTAAAAACTGCTGGGTAATTGGTGCTGGTTATTGGTGCTGGGTTATTGGTGCTGGTTATTGGTGCTGGTTATTGGTGCTGGGTAATTGGTGCTGGTTATTGGTGCTGGTTATTGGTGCTGGGTAATTTGTGCTGGTTATTGGTGCTGGTTATTGGTGCTGGGTAATTGGTGCTGGTTATTGGTGCTGGTTATTGGTGCTGGTTATTGGTGCTGGGTAATTGGTGCTGGTTATTGGTGCTGGTTATTGGTGCTGGTTATTGGTGCTGGTTATTGGTGCTGGTTATTGGTGCTGGTTATTGGTGCTGGTTATTGGTGCTGGTTATTGGTGCTGGTTATTGGTGCTGGGTTATTGGTGCTGGTTATTGGTGCTGGTTATCGGTGCTGGTTATTGGTGCTGGTTATTGGTGCTGGTTATTGGTGCTGGTTATTGGTGCTGGTTATTGGTGCTGTAACAAAGCAGTCAGATCGGAAGACTGGAGGTGTAGTTTAGTAGGGTGTGGCTTTCAGGCATATATGAGAATAAATGTCATTCCTGTTCATCTGTTGTATGGTAAAGTTAGCATGTGTTAAGATTGAGCGTTGCATTTTTTTTTTTTTTTTTACAGATGTACCGGTATATGAATTTCATTTCAACCTTTCTGGTTTAAATACCCAGCTGCTAAGTCAACCCAGCATGACATTAAAAAATACCCAACTGATGGTTAAATGAACCCATGTTTGGGTAACCCTAACAACCTCATGTTTGGTTATTCACGCTCAACTGACTGGGTTAAAACAACCCATTGTGTGTTTTGTCCAATATTTAACCAGTGCTGGCATACCAAATAACCCAAATTGGCTTGTTTTTAAACCATGCATATTTTAGAGTGTACAAAGGAATAGTTCCATTATGTCATATAGCTCTATCTATGGCTTAAACAAGTCATACATAGGGGTTAATATAATCAGAAAGTTAACACACCATTGCATGATACTCTCTTACCTAATTTAAATAAGTATCACCTTGTAACCAACATCCGAGAAGGTATGTTTGTCCAGGGGAGTGGCATATATCGCTAGATAGCTACTCTACTGGTGCCAACATTTGACTGTAGGGTGTCAGTAAATATATGTCATTAAAAGTTTACACTATTCATCGATGGCAAAGATACTTTGTCACCCCTTTCATCTGTGTTTGGTTTTAGCTGGTTACTGGCTCGCTCGGTCTTCAGCCAGCACAGAACAAAAGGGTTTGTTCAAAACTGGCGCAGTTGTCATGGGAAAACATTCATCACTGCTGCTGTGAATTGCATCACAAGAGACATGCCAAATGGGAGATGTATGAAACAATTGACAGCGTTGATGCAATTTCAATGTTGTTTGAGTTGCTTTATGTGTCACCAGATTTTGATGAGATGATTTTACTGCTCACTGAATCCATGTTTTTTTGACATAGGTGTCCCAAAGACCTGTCAGACAAGGCAAGCTCATGAATATAAGCTCCCTGCCCACTCAGCCTGTCTTTTCAAACTTCCTGGTAGTTAGCCATTAGAATTTTTTTTAAATATTCCTATCTGCAAAAAAATATTCTGGGTGATATTTTAGTCTCTCAAAAAGCTATTTTACATAGGAATCAGAATGTCTGTTGGGGACCTTGAATTCTCTGAGGTGAGAGCAGTCAGAAGAGGATACAGTGGCACCTAGTGGTTATGATGGGTTATACACTCATGGGAGAAAAAAAGCATAAAGCAGGGAAGATATGAGAGTGACTGTATTCCTGCCTGCATTCACCCCCAGTTGCAAACACACAGCCACGATGAGATTACATTTAGTTGTATGGAGGACGAAAAGATGATCACCACATACAAAACAACAATATCTGAAAACTACAGACAATTGGGGAATTGGGGAACCTCCTATAAAATCCCTATTGAATCCTGAGGACCTTTTACATGTGCCCGTGACTATCTCTAGTCATGTTATTAGAAGTGCAGCAGTACTAATGATTGCTGCAGCAGCAATAACATCAGTGATCTTACATTGTGTACAGACACATTTTTAGAATTGTTGAATCAACTAAGCGGCACACTTTAGAACAGCCAACATGTCTATTTTCTCCATTTACATTTGAAATGAATGAATAAATTAAGTCTGTGGAGAAATATGCTGAGAAGCAGAGCATAGTCCCCAAACGAATCAGGCTGTACCCAACAACTGAGAGCATTGCAAGTTTATGATTAGTTCATGATTAGTGTTTATTCCCTCTCTCCATTCTTCCTTCCCCCTTCGTTTCTAAATTTAACACACAAAAAAACATTCTTTATAGAACCAAAAAGGCTTTTACCTCTTGCTTTATATTTGAAACCCCTAAAAGTTCTATATAGAACCCTCTTATTGAGTTATTTTTCAGAACCCTAGAGGTTCTTCTTCACTGAACCAAAATGGTTCCATATACCTTCAGAAAGTATTCAGACGCCTTGACTTTTTCCACATTTTGTTACTTTACAGCATTATTATAAAATGGATTAAATGTATGAAAGAAATGTCAATCTACACACAATACCCCATAATGGCAAAGCAAAAACAGGGTTGTAGAAAGTTTAGCAAACGTATACAAAACATATATGTATACCTTATTTACTCAAACCCTTTGTTATGAGACTCGAAATTGAGCTCAGATGCATCCTGTTTCCATTGATCAATTGTTTCTACAACTTGATTGAAGTCCACCTCTGGTAAATTCAGTTGATTGGACATGATTTGGAAAGGCAGAACTGTCTATATGAGGTCTCACAGTTGACAGTGCATGTCAGAGCAAAAACCAAGCCATGAGGTCAAAGGAATTGCTCCGATACATGATTGTGTCAAGGCAAAGATCTGGGGAAGGGTACCAAAACATTTTATTCAGCATTGAAGGTCCCCAAGAACACAGTGGCCTCCATCATTTTTAAATGGAAGAAGTTTGGAACCAACAAAACTCTTCCTAGACCTGGCCAAACTGAGCAATTGGGGTAGAAGGGCCTCGGTCAGGGAGGTGACCAAGAACTCGATGGTCACTCTGACAGAGCTCTAGAGTTCCTCTATTGAGATGGAAGAACTTTCCAGAAGGACAGCCATCTCTGCAGCACTGCATCAATCAGGCCTTTATGGTAGAGTGGCCAGACGGAAGCCATTCCTCAGTAAAAGGCACATGACAACCCGCTTGGTTTGCTAAAAGGCAAACAGAGTGGCGCAGCAGTCTAAGGCACTGCACTGCACTTCAGTGCTAGAGGTGTCACTATAGACCCAGGTTCAATTCCAGGCTGTATCACAACCAGCTGTGATTGGGAGTCACATAGGGCGGTGCACAATTGGCCCAGTGTTGTACAGTAATGGCCGGGGTAGTCCGTCATTGTAAATAAGAATTTGCTCTTAACTGACTTTCCTGGTTAAATAAAGGTTAAATAAAAAATTATAAGTAATGAATAAAAACTAAAGACACTAAAACCATGAGAAACAAGTTTATCTGGTCTGATGAAACCAATATTGAACTATTTGGCCTGAATGCCAAGCGTCAAGTCTGGAAGAAACCTGACACCATCCCTATGGTGAAGCATAGGGGTAGCAGCATCATGCTGTGGGGATATTTTTCTGCGGCAGGGACTGAGAGAAGAGGGTATATGAATGGAGCAAAGTACAGAGAGATCCTTGATGAAAACCTGCTCCAGAGCTCTCAGGACCTCAGTCTCTGAGTGAGTGGCCTAGCCAGAGCCCAGACTTGAACCCGATCTAACATCTTTGGAGAGACCAGAAAATAGCTGTGCAGCAAAGCTCCCGATCCAACCTGACAGAGCTTGAGAATTCTTCCGCAGAGAAGAATTGGAGAAACTCCCCAAATGCAGGTCTGCCAAACCAGTAGCGTCTGAGCTCAATTTCGAGTCTCATAGCGAAGGGTCTGAATACTTATGTAAATAAGGTATTTCATTTTTTTTATTGTAACAAATTTTCTCACTTTTTTAAAATCTGTTTTCGGGTTTGTCATTATGGGGTATTGTGTGTAGATTTCTGAGATGTTTTCTCTCTAATTTAATCCATTTTAGAATAAGGGCTGTAACATATCAAAATGTGGAAAAGGTGAAGGAGTCTGAATACTTTCCGAAGGCAATGTTGTTTCCTGATATTTCTTATATCTCTCAGATATAGGACAGACACTTCTGAACAAACTTAATTTTAAAAAACATTTTGGGGGACTATCTGTTTATCCATGTATGAGGCTGTTATTCAATGTGTTTTGTAATAGTAGTAATAGTAGTAAGGCCAAATTCAATGTTTAACCAATTGTTTGTATATGCTACCTTAAGGGATCCTAAAATTCAAAACCAAATAGCTAAATTATCCTTGATATGACCATCTTGGTATGAACAAGAGGTTAAATCAATTCCATATGTTAGCTTAGAAGACAAGCACAGGTCTGCATAGAGAGACTGTGGTTAAACTATTTGCATGTTAGTTCCAAATATCTCTAACGGTCGCCCCCAGCGTGAGTTTATTTATGCGCCTGTTTTCAAAACGCTCTTACTGTTCCAAAATGTGATTGTTACGCAACAGGACAGTTAACCCTGCCCTCAAACCAAGACACGCTACCTGCTAATAATCTATAAGCTATGTTTCAAAACTTTTTACAAGTTTTATTTGCTAACAACAGTTTCAATTGAGGGGTGTTCCAACTCCTCATTAATTCACATATAAGTAGTCCAATTTAAGTTTGAGGCTTGGCTGAGCTTGAACAAACTTCTTTCTTCAACATTAGCCCAAGCACTTCCACAGTGTTTCCGCAGATCAAGTATGAAGACATTTGCGCAGTCTTGCACAAACCTTTCCCCCCTGGCACATTTTCTGGCTGGAGCTCGCATTGCCTTCATTGTTCTTTTCCTTATAAATAGTAACTTTGGACATTTGTGTGTTCCTATCAAGGTATGTGCCTTATTTTATGTGTATCGTGTTGTCATTTCTACTGTAGCCTACCGCATGTATGTATGTATGTATGTATGTATGTATGTATGTATGTATGTATGTATGTATGTATGTATGTATGTATGTATGTATGTATGTATGTATGTATGTATGTATGTATGGAGTTCAAATGTATTTACAGTTTTATTCACATGTTTTCAAGTACTGGTGACAAATCATACATTCTGATTCTTGCATAGATTGTAATGGACATATATGATGTTTGTAAAATACTTTTTGAAGGATTTACTGATTATGATGAGCTAATGCTAAGCTATGTGCCAGTTATGTGTGGCGCCATGTTTGTTGACATCATACAATGCATTCTCGGTGTCACGTAAACATCAGTCAGACCACGTAAACATCAGGGGAAGGGATGGTTCACACATCTTTCGAGTACATTTCTGGACGTGAATGAAACCAAGACGACAAACCCCAAAACATGCATATTGCCAACAGACCAAACTCATCTTGTCTCCTCTTCTTATCTTTGGTTGACTCAAAAACAAACCTTGGAGGCGCACAGAGCTACATTTTTAGAAAGTATTTTACTCAATTATTTTCAATCAATGGTGAGCTTACCCGTGATGTGATCAATTGTAAATAATAATTGCTATTAGCTAATTGATATTATGGTCTCTGTCAGCTGAGAGAGAGCTAAATATGACCGCTTGTGTTACATCAATCTTTCCTCAGTTAGCGCTAGGACGAATGTAGCCTACATTTTCTGGTTCAGATGATTGTGTTATGCTGTTGCCAGTAATTTACTGTAATTCAGTACCACCCAACAGAATACAGTACCATACTGTATTTTTGCAATGTAAAAACCTTTTCCTGAAAAATGACAGTAATTTACTGTAATTCAGTACCACTCAACAGAATACAGTACCATACTGTATTTTTGCAATGTGAAAACCTTTTCCTGAAAAATGACAGTAATTTACTGTAATTCAGTTTCACTCCTGCTGAATACAGTACAATTAATTTTGGAGCACCAAAAACCTTTAGTGGGTGCATTGATATTGCTCATTAACTCATTTTGAGGCGTACCTTTTAAGCAGCTACACTTCTTGCACCAATTAGTGAGAGTGCTGCACCAATTGAAGTGACGTGGTAGTAGTTCCCTACTAAAGCGCACCACCACAAGCAGAAAAAATAATTAACAATTCAATTCATAGATGAGTGGCAGAAAGTCTTAACTCTTAATGGTTGAGTGTTTTGTTCCTGTAGTCCCTGCTACTTGAAGTCTTTGTTAAGGCCTCTACAAGTGAAAGTGATATAAAACACCAATACTGCACACATAAAAGCAAAAGCCACAGGTGTTTTTCATTTGTACTATCAGTGTATAGTTTGTGCTTTGTGTGCTTATTCAAATGATGGTTTGTAATGTACTGTATTGACGCAAAACACCATTTTTCAAACTTCTCTCAACAACATTCCGCTGAAAAGGCAGCGTGCGAAATTCAAAAATATTTTTTTGAAATATGTAACTTTCATACATTAACAAGTGCAATACACCAAATGAAAGATACACTTCCTGTTAAAACTTCTTAATGTAAAGGGGCAGCATTTTCACTTTTGGAAAAATAGCGTGCCCAATTTCAACTTCCTGCTACTCATGCCAAGAATATAGGATATGCATATTATTAGTAGATTTGTATAGAAACACTCTGAAGTTTCTAAAACTGTTTGAATTATGTCTGTGAGTATAACATAACTTATGTAGCAGGCAAAACCCTGAGGACTAACCGTTCAGATTTTTTTTTTTTTTTTTTGAGGTCTTTGTCTGTTCACTGAGTTCTCATTGGCAAACGATATTTCTTAGAAACTTGTTTTCAGGTCCTACCGCTTCCACACTGGATGTCACCAGTCTTTGGAATTTAGTTGAGGTTATTCATTTGTGCAATGAAGAAGTAGGGCCATCCTGGAAAAGGGTAAGCTGTTGAGAGTTGGTCAAGACTTGAAAAGTAACGTTAGTTTCCTCTCATCCTCTATTGAAAACAGATAGTCCCGTCTTTAATTTGATAGATTATTAGCGTTTAAAAATACCTAAAGTTATATTACAAAAGTAGTTTGAAATATTTTGGCAAGGTTTATTGGCAATTTTTGAAATATTTTGTAGTGACGTTGCGCATTTTGGAAGCTGTTTTTTTCTGGATCAAACGCGCCAAATAAATTTACATTTTGGATATATATGGACGGAATTAATCAAACAAAAGGACCAATTGTGATGTTTATGGGACATATTGGAGTGCCAACAAAATAAGTTTGTCAAAGGTAAGGCATGTTTTATATTTTTTTCTGCGTTCTGTGTAGCGCCTGCAGGGTTGAAATATGCTACCCTCTTAGTTTACTGTTGTGCACTCATCAGATAATAGCTTTTTATGCTTTTGCCGAAAGCCTTTTGACATGTTGGCTGGATTCACAACGAGTGTAGCTTTAATTGAGTATCTTTCATGTGTGATTTAATGAAAGTTAGACTTTTATATACATTTATTTGAATTTGCCGCTGCATTTTCCCTGGTTTTTGGCCAAGTGTGACGCAAGCATCCCCTATACCATAAGAAGTTAATCTACCCATCGTGTCCGATTTCAAAAAGGCTTTACAGCGAAAGCACAACATATGATTGTGTTAGGTCAGAGCCTAGTCACAAAAACCCACACAGCCATTTTCCAGCCAAAGAGGAGTCACAAAAAGCAGAAATAGAGATAAAATTGATCACTATCCTTTGATGATCTTCATCAGATGACACTCATAGGACATCATGTTACACAATACATGTATGTATGTTTTGTTCGATAAAGTGCATATTTATATCCAAAATCTCAGTTTACATTTGGTGCGTTACGTTCAGTAATGTTTTGCTTCCAAAACATCCAGTGATTTTGCAGAGAGCCACATCAATTTACAGAAATAGTCATAATAAATGTTAATATAAGATACAAGTGTTATTCACAGAATTAGAGATATACTTTTCCTTACAACCGCTGTGTTCTGTTATACTCACAGACATCATTCAAACAGTTTTAGAAACTTCAGAGTGTTTTCTATCCAATACTAATAATAATATGCCTATATTAGCAACTGGGACTGAGGAGCAGGCCATTTACTCTGGACACCTCTGGGCACCTTTCATCCAAGCTACTCAAAACTGCCCCTGCAGCCATAAGAAGTTAAATCCCAGAACAGTTGCCCCTCTGCCACGCCCCACACCACCAACCACGCCTCCAGCACCAGCCAAGGCCGATGGACACATTCTCTACCCCCCTCCCTCTTTCCATTTCTCTCTACCCTTACCTCCCACTATCACTCTCAGAAAACCAGCACCAGCCTAGAACCTGGAACCATCCACCACAAGAGGGCGGAGGGGGACCAAAGATCACACTTTCACCCGGGAGCGTGCAGGCCACAGGGAAGTACCACCATTGACCTCTGGGTCCAAGGCTCCCTTGTGTGTCTGCTTGCTCCTCAAGTTGTTCTTCATCCCATGTACAGACTCAGGTCCCGACCCAGCACCTGCATCTGACCCAGTTCCCCGTTCCTGGTTCCTGATTTTTTTTTTCACGATCTCCAGCACCAACTCTTTCCCTCCAGTCCTGGCCCCAACACAGGTACCAACCCAGGTTTTCCTGGTCCAAGCCACAACACCAGCACCATCCCTGGACACAGCACAGACCAACCACAATTGCCAATTCCTTCATGAATAATAGACTGACTAAATGGACCGACAGATTTTCTGGATAATTTTTTGTTTGTTTCGTTTGATTGAATGACCGTTTGTTTTTCCTAAATTGAATTGATGACTTAATGTTTGAATTGTTCATTATATGGAATAAAAAAAATTGGAATAACCAAATAAATTGACCTATAATATTAAGATGATTTATTATATATTATAATAACAACGTATACCACCCTATTGTTTCCCACCAATGGATTTACATGAGGATTTAGGGAACTCTTCTGGAAGGCCATTTTATTTAGTTATGCATAAGTCAAACTTAAGTCATGATTGAAATGGAATTCAAGTTAAAAAAGGCTGGACGCTCAAGGCTGTCGGACAGAGGGAACAAACAGGGCTTAGACCCGCCTGGCCAAGGAGCACTCACAAAACAGTTGGTATTAATATTAGTCATTTTTCATACTTTGGCCCTTATATTTTGATCTGGTTTCCTTCAAATATCATCAAATATTATGATGGTATTTTGACTGTACATGACTTTTAACATGTTATAACTATGCAACAGAAAAGATAAAAGTTGACGCTTCAGTGTTCGGTCCCAGCTGTAGCAGGGCAGAAATTTTACAAACTTTTTTGGAAAGGTGGCATCCCATGACGGTGCCACTTTGAAAGAAACTGAGCTCTTCAGAAGGCCATTCTACTGCCAATGTTTGTTTATGGAGAGTACATGGCTGTGTGCTCGATTTTATACACCTTTCAGCAACGGGTGTGGCTGAAATAGCCGAATCCATAATTTTAAGGGGTGTCCACATACTTTTGTATATATAGTGAATATACTGTATACATACAGTACCAGTCAAAAGTTTGGACAAACCTACTCATTGAAGGTTTTTTATTTATTTGTACTATTTTCTACATTTGTAGAATAATAGTGAATACATCAAAACTATGAAATAACACATATGGTATCATATAGTAACCAAAAATATTTTACATTTTTAGATTCTTCAAAGTAGCCACCCTTTTCCTTGATGACAGCTTTGGACACTCTTGGCATTCTCTCAACCAGCTTCACCTGGAATGCTTTTCCAACAGTCTTGAAGGACTTTCCATGTATGCTGAGCACTTGTTGGCTGCTTTTTTCCCCTTCACTCTGCGATCCAACTCATTCAAAATCATCCTAATTGGGTTGAGGTTGGGTGATTGTGGATGCCAGTGTGTCTTGCCAGTGTGTCTTGAATGTAAGTTACAGACAGTGTCACCAGCAACGTTTCCCCCTCAACCCCACCCATTCATCCTCCATGCTTCATGGTGGGAACCACACACGTGCAGATAATCCGTTCACCTACTCTGCATCTCAGAAAGAAGCAGCAGTTGGATTCATCACTAAAGTACAGATCTCCACCAGTCTAATGTCCGTTGCTCGTGTTTCTTGGCCCAAGCAAGTCTTTTCTTCTTATTGGTGTCATTTAGTAGTGGGTTCTTTGCAGCAATTCGACCATGAAGGCCTGATTCATGCTGTCTCCTCAGAACAGTTGATGTTGAGATGTGTCTCTTACTTGAACTCTGTGAAGCATTTATTTGGGCTGCAATTTCTGAGGCTTGTAACTCGAATGAACTTATCCTCTGCAGCAGAGGTAACTCTGGGTCTCTGAGGTAACTCATTCCTGTGGCGGTCCTCATGAGAGCCAGTTTCATCATAGTGCTCAATGGTTTTTGCGACTTCACTTGAAGAAACTTTCAAAGTTCTTGAAAATGTTCCACATTGACTGACCTTAGTGTCTTAAAGTAATGATAGTCTGTCGTTTTTATGCTATGCTTATTTGAGCTGTTCTTGCCATAATATGGACTTGGTCTTTTACCAAATAGAGCTATCTTCTGTATACCAACCCTACCTTGTCACAACACAACTGATTGGCTCAAACGCATTAAGGAAAGAAATTCCAGAAATGTACTTTTAACAAGGCACAGCTAGCTGCTAATTGAAATGTATTCCCGGTGACAACCTCATGAAGCTGGTTGGGAGAATGCCAAGAGTGCAAAGCTGTCATCAAATTAAATGTTGGCTACTTTGAAGAATCTCACATAGAAAAATATGTTTTGTTGCCAGATGACTCCATATGTGTTATTTCATAGTTTTGACGTCTTCACAATTATTCTACAATTTAGAAAATAGTACAAATAAAGAAAAACCCTTGAATGAGTAGGTGTCCAAACTTTTGACTGGTGCTGTATATGTTAAAATCTGATATCATTGATGCAATTTCAATGTTGTTGGAGTTGATCTGTTGACCATCAAATTTGCTTGAGATGATTTTACTGTAACACTGCTCACTGCGTCCAAGTTGCTTTTTTTTTATTGGTGTCAGTCAAGGTAAGCTCATGAATATAATCTCCCCGCCTCTCAGCCTGCCTTTTCAAACATCATGGTAGTTAGCCATGAGAGAAAACAATTAGACTTTTCAGAAGGCCTGTTCAGGACCTTTAGTCACTTCTTTAAACCTCATTACATTTCCTGACTGTGTTAGAGAGAGCAACCATCGTTATTATTGTTTTTTTTTCCCTCAGGTCGCAGCACACACATTCTTACTCTTATTCCTCTTCCAAATTACATTTGGGTCTAGTTTATGACAAACAAACCATCAAACGCAGACCATTTGAATGCATGCCGTACAATAGAGAATTATTCTGTGGTCCAAAAGCACAAATGTACAAAACAAAGCTCTCTTCTTTTCTTCTTAAATTTGCCATTTACTTTCTTATTCGAAAATTACAACGTAGTGTAAACCCTTGACAAACAGCAGCCATTATGCAGCCTGATCTTGTCTCCTACAGTAACCAATTTACACTGAGATTGTGTTATACATTCAGCAATGAGAACTCCGGCAATATGATCTCTATCACACACACACACACACACATATACATACATACACAGGTCCTAACCGGTATTGTTTTACAGTAAAACACAGGGACATACACCCCCTGGTGTCAAAGTAGAGCATCACAGACAACAGATCAGAGCACAACAGAGTCAGTACAATGTGTACCTCAGTGTGAGAATAGTCTTTGGGTGATGTCTCCCTTCTTCACTCTTCTTCAGTTTAGCAGTGTACGAGGCAAATGCAGTAGGCTGAGGAGAGAGAGAGAGTAGCTGCCATAGTTTTGTCTCCCATCCAAAACGACAGACCTCTCACCGGTCTCACTCCCTGACACTCTCCTGAATTCACCTCCCATCGATCTCAGTGCCTGTCAATCTCTCTAAAGTCCTAATCTCACGAGCTGATTTGTGTTCCTGTTAGTTAGGCTTAGCTGTGTTCTCTGTCCAGACAACACAGCTAAACGTATTTTTAATTCATTCAAAGTATTTAGTATTACACTAGACTGAACTCCACTCCAATGTATTAAGTAACGAGATTCTTTCAAAAGCTGTTATTTGTATTTTCAAAATACAAAATACTTTCTTTACAGCTGGTTCACAATTTTGTGGCCCCCTTTACCCTACATTGGTATTAAAAGTCTGATGGCACCATGGTGTGATAAGAGCGTCTGCTCTGTATGTAATGTAAAAAAAATGTATAGTCAAAATGAACAATTGTAAAGCATGCTGAGTATAACTCTAATGAGCTCCGCCCCAAAACAAGGCCAATGACAGTACCCAGTGTGTTTTGCAGTTGTTCATTTTCACGTACAATACCAGTCAAAAGTGTGGACACATCTACTCATTTCAAGGGTTGTTCTTTAATTGAACTGTTTTCCATATTGTAGAATAATAGTGAAGACATCAAAACTTTGAAATAACACATGTGGAATCGTCAGGGTTGGGTAGGTTACTTTCTAAATGTCATCCGTTAACTGTTACTAGGTACCTGTCCTAAATTGTAATCAGCATTGATTAATCAGGGAACAAAAATGTATGTTACCAATTGAATGCCATCTATCGCAGGATAAATCAATGTCAAAGTTGACTTACAGTGGGGCAAGAAGGTATTTAGTCAGCCACCAATTGTGCAAGTTCTCCCACTTAAAAAAAAGATGAAAGAGGCCTGTAATTTTCATCATAGGTACACTTCAACTATGACAGACAAAATGAGAAGAAAAAAAATGCAGAAAATCACATTGTAGGATTTTTTATTAATTTATTTGCAAATTATGGTGGAAAATAAGTATTTGGTCAATAACAAAAGTTTTCTCAATACTTTGTTATATACCCTTTGTTGGGTAACAGAGGTCAAACGTTTTCTGTAAGTCTTCACAAGGTTTTCACACACTGTTGCTGGTATTTTGGCCCATTCCTCCATGCAGATCTCCTCTTTGGCCTCCCATCCTAACCACCTCTCCTATTCTAACCACCTCTCCTATTCTAACCACCTCTCCTATTCTAACCACCTCTACTATTCTAACCACCTCTCCTATTCTAACCACCTCTCCTATTCTAACCACCTCTACTATCTCCTATTCTAACCACCACCTCTAACCTATTCTAACCACCTCTCCTATTCTAACCACCTCCTATTCTAACCACCTCTCCTATTCTAACCACCTCCTATTCTAACCACCTCTCCTATTCTAACCACCTCTCCTATTCTAACCACCTCTCTATTCTAACCACCTCCCTAAACCACCTCTACTATTCTAACCACTACTCTACTATTCTAACCACCTCTACTATTCTCTAACTAACCACCTCTACTATTCTAACCACCTCTCCTATTCTAACCACCTCTCCTATTCTAACCACCTCTCCTATTCTAACCACCTCTCCTATTCTAACCACCTCTCCTATTCTAACCACCTCTCTATTCTAACCACCTCTACTATTCTAACCACCTCTACTATTCTAACCACCTCTACTCTCCTATTCTAACCACCTCTCCTATTCTAACCACCTCCCTATTCTAACCACCTCTATTCTAACCACCTCTACCTCCTAAACCATTCCTAAACCACCTCCTATTCTAACCACCTCTCCTATTCTAACCACCTCTCCTATTCTCCACCTATTCTAACCACCTCTCCTATTCTAACCACCTTCTAAACCACCTCTCCTATTCTAACCACCTCTCCTATTCTAACCACCTCCTATTCTAACCACCTCCACTATTCTAACCACCTCTCCTATTCTAACCACCTCTCCTACTAACCACCTTATTCTAACCACCTCTACTATTCTAACCACCTCTACTATTCTAACCACCTCTACTATTCTATTCTAACCACCTCTCCTATTCTAATTCTAACCACCTCTACTATCTAACCACCTCTACTATTCTAACCACCTCTACTATTCTAACCACCTCCTATTCTAACCACCTCTCCTATTCTAACCACCTCTACTATTCTAACCACCTCTACTATTCTAAATCCACCTCTCCTATTCTGTACCACCTCTCCTATTCTAAACCACCTCCCTATTCTAACCACCTCTACCTATTCTAACCACCTCTACTATTCTAACCACCTCCCCTATTCTAACCACCTCTCCTATTCTAACCACCTCTCCTATTCTAACCACCTCTCCTATTCTAACCACCTCCCCTATTCTAACCACCTCCCCTATTCTAACCACCTCCTCCTATTCTAACCACCTCTCCTATTCTAACCACCTCTCCTATTCTAACCACCTCACTATTCTAACCACCTCTCCTATTCTAACCACCTCCTATTCTTAACCAATTCTACCATATTCTAATCCACCTCTCCTATTCTAACCACCTCTCCTATTCTAACCACCTCTCTCTCCTATTCTAACCACCTCTACTATTCTAACCACCTCTACTATTCTAACCACCTCTCCTATTCTAACCACCTCTCCTATTCTAACCACCTCTCCTATTCTAACCACCTCTCCTATTCTAACCACCTCTACTATTCTAACCACCTCTACTATTCTAACCACCTCTACTATTCTAACCACCTCTACTATTCTAACCACCTCTACTATTCTAACCACCTCTACTATTCTAACCACCTCTACTATTCTAACCACCTCTACTATTCTAACCACCTCTCCTATTCTAACCACCTCTACTATTCTAACCACCTCTACTATTCTAACCACCTCTACTATTCTAACCACCTCTACTATTCTAACCACTCTCCTCACTATTCTAACCACCTCTCCTATTCTAACCACCTCTACTATTCTAACCACCTCTCCTATTCTAACCACCTCTCCTATTCTAACCACCTCTCCTATTCTAACCACCTCTACTATTCTAACCACCTCTCCTATTCTAACCACCTCTCTATTCTAACCACCTCTCCTATTCTAACCACCTCTCCTATTCTAACCACCTCTCCTATTCTAACCACCTCTCCTATTCTAACCACCTCTCCTATTCTAACCACCTCTCCTATTCTAACCACCTCTCCTATTCTAACCACCTCTACTATTCTAACCACCTCTACTATTCTAACCACCTCTCCTATTCTAACCACCTCTCCTATTCTAACCACCTCTACTATTCTAACCACCTCTACTATTCTAACCACCTCTACTATTCTAACCACCTCTCCTATTCTAACCACCTCTACTATTCTAACCACCTCTACTATTCTAACCACCTCTACTATTCTAACCACCTCTACTATTCTAACCACCTCTACTATTCTAACCACCTCTCCTATTCTAACCACCTCTCCTATTCTAACCACCTCTCCTATTCTAACCACCTCTCCTATTCTAACCACCTCTCCTATTCTAACCACCTCTCCTATTCTAACCACCTCTCCTATTCTAACCACCTCTCCTATTCTAACCACCTCTACTATTCTAACCACCTCTACTATTCTAACCACCTCTACTATTCTAACCACCTCCTATTCTAACCACCTCTCCTATTCTAACCACCTCCTATTCTAACCACCTCTCCTATTCTAACCACCTCTCCTATTCTAACCACCTCTACTATTCTAACCACCTCTACTATTCTAACCACCTCTACTATTCTAACCACCTCTACTATTCTAACCACCTCTCCTATTCTAACCACCTCTCCTATTCTAACCACCTCTCCTATTCTAACCACCTCTACTATTCTAACCACCTCTACCTATTCTAACCACCTCTCCTATTCTAACCACCTCTCCTATTCTAACCACCTCTACTATTCTAACCACCTCTACTATTCTAACCACCTCTCCTATTCTAACCACCTCTCCTATTCTAACCACCTCTCCTATTCTAACCACCTCTCCTATTCTAACCACCTCTCCTATTCTAACCACCTCTCCTATTCTAACCACCTCTACTATTCTAACCACCTCTCCTATTCTAACCACTTCTCCTATTCTAACCACCTCTCCTATTCTAACCACCTCTGCTATTCTAACCACCTCTACTATTCTAACCACCTCTACTATTCTAACCACCTCTCCTATTCCTAACCACCTCTCCTATTCTAACCACCTCTACTATTCTAACCACCTCTCCTATTCTAACCACCTCTCCTATTCTAACCACCTCTCCTATTCTCAACCACCTCTCCTATTCTAACCACCTCCTATTCTAACCACCTCTCCTATTCTAACCACCTCTCCTATTCTAACCACCTCTCACTATTCTAACCACCTCTACTATTCTAACCACCTCTACTATTCTAACCACCTCTCCTATTCTAACCACCTCTACTATTCTAACCACCTCTACTATTCTAACCACCTCTACTATTCTAACCACCTCTACTATTCTAACCACTCTCCTATTCTAACCACCTCTCCTATTCTAACCACTTCTCCTATTCTAACCACCTCTATTTCTAACTACCTCTCTATTCTAACCACCTCTCCTATTCTAACCACCTCTCCTATTCTAACCACCTCTCCTATTCTAACCACCTCTCCTATTCCTAACCACCTCTCCTATTTCTAACCACCTCTCCTATTCTAACCACCTCTCCTATTCTAACCACCTCTACTATTCTAACCACCTCTACTATTCTAACCACCTCTCCTATTCTAACCACCTCTCCTGTTCTAACCACCTCTCCTATTCTAACCACCTCTCTATTCTAACCACCTCTCCTATTCTAATCCACCTCTCCTATTCTAACCACCTCTCCTATTCTAACCACCTCTACTATTCTAACCACCTCTACTATTCTAACCACCTCTACTATTCTAACCACCTCTCCTATTCTAACCACCTCTACTATTCTAACCACCTCTCCTATTCTAACCACCTCTCCTATTCTAACCACCTCTCCTATTCCTAACCACCTCTCCTATTCTAACCACCTCTCCTATTCTAACCACCTCTCCTATTCTAACCACCTCTCCTATTCTAACCACTCTCCTATTCTAACCACCTCTCCTATTCTAACCACCTCTCCTATTCTAACCACCTCTCCTATTCTAACCACCTCCCTATTCTAACCACCTCTCCTATTCTAACCACCTCTCCTATTCTAACCACCTCTCTATTCTAACCACCTCTCCTATTCTAACCACCTCTCCTATTCTAACCACCTCCTATTCTAACCACCTCTCTATTCTAACCACCTCTGCTATTCTAACCACCTCCCTATTCTAACCACCTCTACTATTCTAACCACTCTCCTATTCTAACCACCTCTCCTATTCTAACCACCTCTCTATTCTAACCACCTCTCCTATTCCTAACCACCTCTCCTATTCTAACCACCTCTCCTATTCTAACCACCTCTGCTATTCTAACCACCTCTCCTATTCTAACCACCTCTCCTATTCTAACCACCTCTCCTATTCTAACCACCTCTCCTATTCTAACCACCTCTCCTATTCTAACCACCTCTCCTATTCTAACCACCTCTCCTATTCTAACCACCTCCTATTCTAACCACCTCTCCTATTCTAACCACCTCTCCTATTCTAACCACCTCTCCTATTCTAACCACCTCCTATTCTAACCACCTCTCCTATTCTAACCACCTCTACTATTCTAACCACCTCTACTATTCTAACCACCTCTACTATTCTAACCACCTCTCCTATTCTAACCACCTCTCCTATTCTAACCACCTCTCCTATTCTAACCACCTCTCCTATTCTAACCACCTCTCCTATTCTAACCACCTCTCCTATTCTAACCACCTCTCCTATTCTAACCACCTCTCCTATTCTAACCACCTCTCCTATTCTAACCACCTCTCCTATTCTAACCACCTCTACTATTCTAACCACCTCTACTATTCTAACCACCTCTCTATTCTAACCACACTCTCCTATTCTAACCACCTCCTATTCTAACCACCTCTCCTATTCTAACCACCTCTCCTATTCTAACCACCTCTCCTATTCTAACCACCTCTCCTATTCTAACCACCTCTCCTATTCTAACCACCTCTCCTATTCTAACCACCTCTACTATTCTAACCACCTCTACTATTCTAACCACCTCTACTATTCTAACCACCTCTCCTATTCTAACCACCTCTCCTATTCTAACCACCTCTCCTATTCTAACCACCTCTCCTATTCTAACCACCTCTCCTATTCTAACCACCTCTCCTATTCTAACCACCTCTCCTATTCTAACCACCTCTCCTATTCTAACCACCTCTCCTATTCTAACCACCTCTCCTATTCTAACCACCTCTCCTATTCTAACCACCTCTCCTATTCTAACCACCTCTCCTATTCTAACCACCTCTCCTATTCTAACCACCCTATCTCCTATTCTAACCACCTCTCCTATTCTAACCACCTCTCTATTCTAACCACCTCTACTATTCTAACCACCTCTACTATTCTAACCACCTCTACTATTCTAACCACCTCTCCTATTCTAACCACCTCTACTATTCTAACCACCTCTACTATTCTAACCACCTCTCCTATTCTAACCACCTCTCCTATTCTAACCACCTCTCCTATTCTAACCACCTCTCCTATTCTAACCACCTCTCCTATTCTAACCACCTCTCCTATTCTAACCACCTCTCCTATTCTAACCACCTCTCCTATTCTAACCACCTCTCCTATTCTAACCACCTCTACTATTCTAACCACCTCTACTATTCTAACCACCTCTACTATTCTAACCACCTCTACTATTCTAACCACCTCTACTATTCTAACCACCTCTACTATTCTAACCACCTCTACTATTCTAACCACCTCTCCTATTCTAACCACCTCTCCTATTCTAACCACCTCTCCTATTCTAACCACCTCTCCTATTCTAACCACCTCTCCTATTCTAACCACCTCTCTATTCTAACCACCTCCTATTCTAACCACCTCTCCTATTCTAACCACTCTCCTATTCTAACCACCTCTCTATTCTAACCACCTCTCCTATTCTAACCACCTCTACTATTCTAACCACCTCTCCTATTCTAACCACCTCTCCTATTCTAACCACCTCTCCTATTCTAACCACCTCTACTATTCTAACCACCTCTACTATTCTAACCACCTCTACTATTCTAACCACCTCTCCTATTCTAACCACCTCTCCTATTCTAACCACCTCTCCTATTCTAACCACCTCTACTATTCTAACCACCTCTACTATTCTAACCACCTCTACTATTCTAACCACCTCTACTATTCTAACCACCTCACTATTCTAACCACCTCTACTATTCTAACCACCTCTCTATTCTAACCACCTCTCCTATTCTAACCACCTCTCCTATTCTAACCACCTCTCCTATTCTAACCACCTCTACTATTCTAGCCACCTCTACTATTCTAACCACCTCTACTATTCTAACCACCTCTACTATTCTAACCACCTCTCCTATTCTAACCACCTCTCCTATTCTAACCACCTCTACTATTCTAACCACCTCTACTATTCTAACCACCTCTACTATTCTAACCACCTCTCCTATTCTAACCACCTCTCCTATTCTAACCACCTCCTATTCTAACCACCTCCTATTCTAACCACCTCTCCTATTCTAACCACCTCTCCTATTCTAACCACCTCTTACTATTCTAACCACCTCTCCTATTCTAACCACCTCTACTATTCTAACCACCTCTCCTATTCTAACCACCTCTCCTATTCTAACCACCTCTCCTATTCTAACCACCTCTACTATTCTAACCACCTCTCACTATTCTAACCACCTCTCCTATTCTAACCACCTCTCCTATTCTAACCACCTCTCTATTCTAACCACCTCTCCTATTCTAACCACCTCTCTATTCTAACCACCTCTACTATTCTAACCACCTCTACTATTCTAACCACCTCTACTATTCTAACCACCTCTACTATTCTAACCACCTCTCCTATTCTAACCACCTCTACTATTCTAACCACCTCTACTATTCTAACCACCTCTACTATTCTAACCACCTCTACTATTCTAACCACCTCTCCTATTCTAACCACCTCTCCTATTCTAACCACTCTCCTATTCTAACCACCTCTCCTATTCTAACCACCTCTCCTATTCTAACCACCTCTACTATTCTAACCACCTCTCCTATTCTAACCACCTCTACTATTCTAACCACCTCTCCTATTCTAACCACCTCTACTATTCTAACCACCTCTACTATTCTAACCACCTCTACTATTCTAACCACCTCTACTATTCTAACCACCTCTACTATTCTAACCACCTCTACTATTCTAACCACCTCTACTATTCTAACCACCTCTACTATTCTAACCACCTCTACTATTCTAACCACCTCTCCTATTCTAACCACCTCTACTATTCTAACCACCTCTCCTATTCTAACCACCTCTCCTATTCTAACCACCTCTACTATTCTAACCACCTCTCCTATTCTAACCACCTCTCTATTCTAACCACCTCTCCTATTCTAACCACCTCTCCTATTCTAACCACCTCTACTATTCTAACCACCTCTACTATTCTAACCACCTCTCCTATTCTAACCACCTCTCCTATTCTAACCACCTCTCTCTATTCTAACCACCTCTCCTATTCTAACCACCTCTACTATTCTAACCACCTCTACTATTCTAACCACCTCTACTATTCTAACCACCTCTACTATTCTAACCACCTCTACTATTCTAACCACCTCTCCTATTCTAACCACCTCTCCTATTCTAACCACCTCTACTATTCTAACCACCTCTACTATTCTAACCACCTCTACTATTCTAACCACCTCTACTATTCTAACCACCTCTACTATTCTAACCACCTCTACTATTCTAACCACCTCTCCTATTCTAACCACCTCTCTATTCTAACCACCTCTCCTATTCTAACCACCTCTACTATTCTAACCACCTCTACTATTCTAGACTCTGACTCTATTGTCATACTGCTTTTAGCCTCCCATCCTATTCTAACCACCTCTCCTATTCTAACCACCTCTCCTATTCTAACCACCTCTACTATTCTAACCACCTCTACTATTCTAACCACCTCTCCACACTCGGGACTCTGACTCTCTATTGTTATCCAGACTTCTGTCCTACCCATCCTATTCTAACCACCTCTACTATTCTAACCACCTCTCCTATTCTAACCACCTCTCCTATTCTAACCACCTCTACTATTCTAACCACCTCTACTATTCTAACCACCTCTACTATTCTAACCACCTCTCCTATTCTAACCACCTCTCTATTCTAACCACCTCTCCTATTCTAACCACCTCTCCTATTCTAGCCACCTCTCCTATTCTAACCACCTCTACTATTCTAACCACCTCTCCACACTCGGGACTCTGACTCTCTATTGGTTATACAGACTTTTGGCCTCCCATCCTATTCTAATCACCTCTCCTATTCTAACCACCTCTCCTATTCTAACCACCTCTACTATTCTAACCACCTCTACTATTCTAACCACCTCTACTATTCTAATCACCTCTGCTATTCTAACCACCTCTACTATTCTAACCACCTCTACTATTCTAACCACCTCTACTATTCTAACCACCTCTACTATTCTAACCACCTCTCCTATTCTAACCACCTCTCCTATTCTAACCACCTCTACTATTCTAACCACCTCTCCTATTCTAACCACCTCTACTATTCTAACCACCTCTACTATTCTAACCACCTCTACTATTCTAACCACCTCTCCTATTCTAACCACCTCTCCTATTCTAACCACCTCTACTATTCTAACCACCTCTACTATTCTAACCACCTCTACTATTCTAACCATCCTATTCTACCTATTCTAACCACCTCTCTATTCTAACCACCTCTCTATTCTAACCACCTCTCCTATTCTAACCACCTCTACTATTCTAACCACCTCTACTATTCTAACCACCTCTACTATTCTAACCACCTCTACTATTCTAACCACCTCTACTATTCTAACCACCTCTACTATTCTAACCACCTCTACTATTCTAACCACCTCTACTATTCTAACCACCTCTACTATTCTAACCACCTCTCCTATTCTAACCACCTCTACTATTCTAAACCACCTCTACTATTCTAACCACCTCTCCTATTCTAACCACCTCTACTATTCTAACCACCTCTCCTATTCTAACCACCTCTCCTATTCTAACCACCTCTACTATTCTAACCACCTCTCCTATTCTAACCACCTCTCCTATTCTAACCATCTCTACTATTCTAACCACCTCTACTATTCTAACCACCTCTACTATTCTAACCACCTCTCTATTCTAACCACCTCCTATTCTAACCACCTCTCCTATTCTAACCACCTCTCCTATTCTAACCACCTCTACTATTCTAACCACCTCTACTATTCTAACCACCTCTACTATTCTAACCACCTCTACTATTCTAACCACCTCTACTATTCTAACCACCTCTCCTATTCTAACCACCTCTTCTATTCTAAACCACCTCTGCTGATTCTAACCATCTGCTGTTCTTCACCTCTACTATGTCTACAACCACCTTTCTATTCTGAACCACCTCTCTGCTATTCTAACCATCTTAACTATTTCTGATACCTCTGACTATTCTAACCACCTCTACTATTCTAACTGGCCTCTATTCTAACCACTCTCCTATTCTAACCACCTCTCCTATTCTAACCACCTCTCTCCTATTCTAACCACCTCTACTATTCTAACCACCTCTCTCGTTCTGACTCTCTATCTTATACAGACTTTTAGCCTCCCATCCTATTCTAATCCTCTGCTATTCTAACCACCTCTCCTATTCTAACCACCTCTGCTATTCTAGCCCCTCTACTATTCTAACCCACCTCTCCACACTCGGGACTCTGACTCTCTGTGGTTATACAGACTTTGGCCTCCATCCTATTCTCCACCTCTCTGTTCTGACCACCTCTATTCTAGCCACCTCTCTGTTCTGACCACCTCTGCTGTTCTAGCCGCATCACTATTCTATGCCTCCTCTACTATTCTATGCCTCTGTTCTAGCCACCTCTGTTCTATTCTAAGCACCCTCTCTATTCTAACCTCTCCTATCTAACCACTGTCTGCTATTCTGTGCACTCTGCTATTCTGACCACCTCTGCACACTCTGGACTCTGACTCTCTATTCTTATACAGACTTTGGCCTCCCATCCTATTCTAATCACCTCTCCTATTCTAACCACCTCTCCTATTCTAACCACCTCTGCTATTCTAACCACCTCTACTATTCTAACCACCTCTCCACTATTCGGGACTCTGACTCTCTCCTGTTATACAGACTTTGGCCTCCCATCCTATTCTAACCACCTCTGCTATTCTAATACCTCTACTATTCTAACCACCTCACTGTTCTGACCACCATCTACTGTTCTGATGACCATCTGTTCTGTTCTGACCTCTATCTGTTCTAGCCACCTCTGCTATTCTATACCTCTACTATTCTAACCACCTCTACTATTCTAATACACTCTGCTATTCTAACCACCTCTCCTATTCTAACCACCTCTCCTATTCTAACCACCTCTACTATTCTAACCACCTCTCCTATTCTAAGCCACCTCTACTATTCCTAACCACCTCTCTATTCTAACCACCTCCCTGCTATTCTAACCACCTCTGCTATTCTAACCACCTCTACTATTCTAACCACCTCTCCTATTCTAACCACCTCTACTATTCTAACCACCTCTACTATTCTAACCACCTCTACTATTCTAACCACCTCTACTATTCTAACCACCTCTACTATTCTAACCACCTCTACTATTCTAATCACCTCTACTATTCTAACCACCTCTACTATTCTAACCACACTCTCCTATTCTAACCACCTCTACTATTCTAACCACCTCTACTATTCTAACCACCTCTCCTATTCTAACCACCTCTCTATTCTAACCACCTCTCCTCATTCTGTTCTGTTAGAAATATCTCACTATTCCCACCATCTGCTGTTCTAAGCATCTTACTGTTCTAACCACATCTTAACATGTTCCTATTCTGACCGCTCTTAACTTTCTGATATATGTATCTGTACTGTTCTGACCACCTCTGCTGTTCTGTTACCATCTCCTGTTCTAACCACCTCTGCTGTTCTAACCACCTCTTTCGTTCTGAACCACCTCTACTGTTCTGACCACCTCCTATTCTGACCACCATCTGCTATTCTAACCACTGTTCTGTTCATCTGCTGTTCTGTTACCATCTGTTCTGTTCTTAACCTATTCTGTGCACTGCTGTTCTGTCATATCTGCTGTTCTGTGCTTTCTCTATGTTCTAAACTACTATCTCTATTCTAACCACCTCTCCTATTCTATTCTATTCAACCACCTCTCTATTCTAACCACCTCTCCTATTCTAACCACCTCTGTATTCAACCACCTCTCCACACTCCCGGGACTCTGACTCTCTGTTGGTTATACAGACTTTTGGCCTCCCATCCTATTCTAATCACTCTCCTATTCTAACCACCTCTCCTATTCTATTACTACCTCTGCTATTCAACCACCTCTACTATTCTAACCACCTCTCACACTCGGGATTTCTCTGGTTTATTGGACTTTTGGCCTCCCATCCTGTTCACAACCACCTCTACTATTTCTAACCACTCTATTCCTGTCCACACTTTCTGCTATTCTAACACACTCTGCTGTTCTAAACTAACCTCTCACTATTCTAACCACTGCCTCTCTGCTGTTCCCATTCTAACCACCTCTCCTATTCTAACCACCTCTCCTATTCTAACCACCTCTCTATTCTAACCACCTCTCCTATTCTAACCA
This sequence comes from Oncorhynchus keta, assembly GCF_023373465.1. Taxonomy (NCBI): domain Eukaryota; kingdom Metazoa; phylum Chordata; class Actinopteri; order Salmoniformes; family Salmonidae; genus Oncorhynchus; species Oncorhynchus keta. The sequence goes on along the minus strand of NW_026287951.1, from coordinate 1,578 downwards.
CCTCTACTATTCTAACCACCTCTACTATTCTAACCACCTCTCCACACTCGGGGACTCTGACTCTCTGGTTACCACTTTTGGCCTCCCAGCTATTCTAACCACCTCTCCTATTCTAACCACTCCTATTCTAATCCACACTCTACTATTCTAGCCACCTCTGCTATTCACAACCACCTCTCCATTCTAATCACCTCTCCATTCTGACTCTGACTATTCTAACCACCTATACAGACTTTTAACCTCCTCACTATTCTAACCACCTCTCCTATTCTAACCACCTCTCCTATTCTAACCACCTCTCCTATTCTAACCACCTCTACTATTCTAACCACCTCCTATTCTAACCACCTCTCCTATTCTAACCAATTATCTGCTATTCTATTACTTTTCTGTTCAAGCCAATCTCACTGTTCTCATTCTGGCTATCTGTTCTGATTTCGGTTTCTAACCACTGTTCTATTCTAACCACCTCTGCTATTCTAACCACTTACTATTCTAACCACTCTACTTTCTAACCACCTCTACTATTCTAACCACTTCTGCTATTCTAAACCTCTCCTATTCTAACCACCTCCTATTCTAATCTCACTTCTCCTATTCTAACTACTTTATTGTTCTGACTACTTTATTCTGTTCTAATTCATCTTTCTAGTATCTGCTTTCGAGTGAGCGAATTCTCTGTTCTGAGCCTTCTGCTGTTCTAGCCGCGAATTACTTTATCTTATTTTATTACTTTATCTGCTGTTCTGTTAATCTGCTGTTCTTTTAAATTACCTCTATTTCTGACCACTATCATTATTCTGATTCACTTCTCGTTCTGTTTCCTAATTCATCATTATTTCTAATTCACATGTCTGTTTCTAACTATATCTTGTTCTAACTATCTGCTACTATTCTAACCACTTACTGTTCTAACCACCTCTGCTGTTCTAACCACCCTTATCTGTTCTAACCACCTCTCCTATTTCTGTGCATGTCTTCCTTCTAACCAATTCCTCCTGTTCTAACCACCTCTAATGTTCTAACCACCTCTGCTATTCTAACCATATCTGCTGTTCTGTGCTATCTGCTAGTTCTGCACCTCTACTATTCTAACCACCTCTACTGTTCTGACCACCTTTACTGTTTCTGATAATCTGTTCTGATACTATTCTAACCTACTTCTCCACGTTCTGACCATCTGCTGTTCTAACCACCTCTACTTCTGGACTCTGACTCTCTATTCTTATAGACTTTGGCCTCCCCATCCTATTCTAATCACCTCTCCTATTCTAACCACACTTATCCTATTCTAACCACCTCTACTATTCTAACCACCTCTCTATTCACACTGGACTCTGACTCTCTATTAGTTTATACAGACTTTTGGCCTCCCATCCTATTCTAATCACCTCTCCTATTCTAACCACCTCTCCTATTCTAACCACCTCTCCCATTCTAACCACTCTACTATTCTAACCAATTCTACTATTCTAACCACTCCTCTACTATTCTAACTCACCTCTCACTATTCTAACCACACTCTCCTATTCTAACCACCTCTCCTATTCTAACCACCTCTCCTATTCTGCCACCTCT
>NW_026287950.1:0-7086 GCF_023373465.1 Oncorhynchus keta | reverse complement strand
ATTATATATTTTAAAAACAACCTGAGGATTGATTATAAAAAACGTTTGACATGTTTCTGTGGACATTACGGATACTATTTGGAATTTTCAGCTGCGTTTCGTGACCTCTCGAGCCTGTGGATTTCTGAACAAACGGAGGTATATTCTAAAGTCTTTCGAAAGCCAAGTGAGCAAACAGATCACGGACCATTTAGAATCCCACCGTGCCTTCTCCGCTATGCAATCCGGTTTCCGAGCTAGTCACGGTCAGACACCTCAGCCACTCTCACGGTCCTAAATGATATCATAACCTGCTCCATAATATATGCCATTTAGCAGACGCTTTTATCCAAAGCGACTTACAGTCATGTGTGCATACATTCTACGTATGGGTGGTCCCGGGGATCGAACCCACTACCCTGGCGTTACAAGCGCCATGCTCTACCAACTGAGCTACAGAAGGACCACCCATAAATGAGAATGTGTTCTCAACTGGCCAACTGTTGTTGAATAAAGGTGAAATTATATATACTTTTTAAAAGTCTAACTGTCTGTATAGTCTAACTGTCTCTCTAGTCTAATGCCTTTTTGGGATAGTGGGCAGCATCTTCACTTTTGGATGAATAGCGTGCCCAGAGTGAACTGCCTCCTACTCTGTCCCAGATGCTAATATATGCATATCATTATGAATATTGGATAGAATACACTCTGGAGTTTCTAAAACTGTTTGAATGATGTCTGTGACTATTACAGAACTCATATGGCAGGCAAAAACCTGAGAAAAATCCAACCAGGAAGTGGGATCTGAGGTGTGTGGTTTTTCAAAGCTTGGCCTACCGAATACACAGTGTCTATGAAGTCAAGTTGCACTTCCTACGGCTTCCACTAGATGTCAACCGTCTTTAAAAACTTGAATGAGGATTCTACTATAAAGGAGGGGCTCATGAGACCTGTTTGAGTCAATGGTCTGGCAGAGTGTCTCAGGCTCGTGATGTAGCTGTATCTATAGTCTAACTGTCTCTATAGTCTAGATGTCTCTCTAGTCTAGCTGTCTCTCTAGTCTAACTGTCTCTCTAGTCAACACTTCTCTAGTCTAGCTGTCTCTAGTCTAACTGTCTCTAGTCTTGCTGTCTATCTATTCTAACTGTCTCTAGTCTAGCTGTCTATCTAGTCTAACTGTCTCTAGTCTAACTGTCTCTAGTCTAGCTGTCTCTACTCTAACTGTCTCTAGTATAACTGTCTCTAGTCTAGCTGTCTCTACTCTAACTGTCTCTAGTATAACTGTCTCTAGTCTAGCTGTCACTAGTCTAAATGTCTCTAGTCTAACTGTCTCTCTTGTCTAACTGTCTCTCTAGTCAACACTTCTCTAGTCTAGATGTCTCTAGTCTAGATGTCTCTAGTCTAACTGTCTCTAGTCTAGCTGTCTCTAATCTAGCTGTCACTAGTCTAGATGTCTCTAGTCTAACTGTCTCTAACAGAGAGATGTCTTGGTGGGACAGAGATATGTCTTGGTGTGACAGAGAGATGATGGTGGACAGCGAGATGATGGTGGGACAGAGAGATGATGGTGGGACAGAGAGATGTGTTGGTGGGACAGAGAGATGTCTTGGTGGGACAGAGATGTGTTGGTGGGACAGAGAAATGTGTTGGTGGGACAGGAGATGTCTTGGTGGGACAGAGAGATGTCTTGGTGGGACAGAGAAATGTGTTGGTGGGACAGGGAGATGTCTTGGTAGGACAGAGATGTCTTGGTGGGACAGAGAGATGTCTTGGTGGGACAGAGATGTGTTGGTGGGAGAGAGAGATGTGTTGGTGGGAGAGAGTGATAGAGGCATTAGGTAAGAGATGTATTGGGTTGGTTTCTGACTGCTAGACTGTAGCCCTGGTACTATTGAAGTACTGCGAAAGACACCCACCATTTCTAGATAACGAAAAAGAGTATTCAGAAACAGCGGCAACACTTTTCTGAATCAGGAACCCCGGAGTTTCTACCTGTAGTAGAATACCTTGATTCCTGCGTTCCTCTGCACCACAGCTGACATGTCATGCATAAATCATTACATACATGTGCAGTAATAACACAGTCTCACTCTATTTCTGATGCAGGAAGGCCAGTTTCTAACAGTTTTCACCCCTGGGCTTTACAACTCATTTGTTTCTTGCTGATATTGAAGCAGACCATTTTGATGTAGAATTGACTGTCTTCTAGGAAATCTTTAGAAAAGAACAGAATAATGGATAGCTAAAGGACAACACCAGGGGACCACATTCTCCCACCGTAAGAAGTTAAAAATAGCCTGGTCATCTTTGTCTATGAGTCACCGTGAGAATCAGGGACATCGAGACGTGTCAGTCAAAGCAAACAGGGATTTCTTCCAAAACCAACTGCTGGTGACTCCAAACCAAAGCACGTTCGATTTAACCTTTCACACCTTGAAGTTCTGGGTAAATTCCCCGTAACATTCTTTTGTGTGGAAATTGACGTCGAACCTCAAGAAATAAATAATTAATCTAAATGAATAGAAAATGAATTCTGTAAAAATGTCTGATTTATAACAGGATTTGATATATTTTCACATCGGAAAATGAGATTCACTCATCACATCACGTCTAAGATACTGGGGTTAGAGACAGGGGTCTGATCACATCACGTCTAAGATACTGGGGTTAGAGACAGGGGTCTGATATCACATAACGTCTAAGATACTGGGGTTAGAGACAGGGGTCTGATCACATCACGTCTAAGATACTGGGGTTAGAGACAGGGGTCTGATATCACATCACGTCTAAGATACTGGGGTTAGAGACAGGGGTCTGATATCACATCACGTCTAAGATACTGGGGTTAGAGACAGGGGTCTGATATCACATCACGTCTAAGATACTGGGTTAGAGACAGGGGTCTGATCACATCACGTCTAAGATACTGTGGTTAGAGACAGGGGTCTGATATCACGTCTAAGATACTGGGGTTAGAGACAGGGGTCTGATATCACATCATGTCTAAGATACTGAGGTTAGAGACAGGGGTCTGATATCACATCACATCTAAGATACTGGGGTTAGAGACAGGGGTCTGATATCACATCATGTCTAAGATACTGGGGTTAGAGACAGGGGTCTGATATCACATCACGTCTAAGATACTGTAGTTAGAGACAGGGGTCTGATATCACATCACGTCTAAGATACTGTGGTTAGAGACAGGGGTCTGATATCACATCACGTCTAAGATACTGGGGTTAGAGACAGGGGTCTGATATCACATCACGTCTAAGATACTGGGGTTAGAGACAGGGGTCTGATCACATCACGTCTAAGATACTGGGGTTAGAGACAGGGGTCTGATATCACATCACGTCTAAGATACTGTGGTTAGAGACAGGGGTCTGATATCACATCACGTCTAAGATACTGTGGTTAGAGACAGGGGTCTGATATCACGTCTAAGATACTGGGGTTAGAGACAGGGGTCTGATATCACATCACGTCTAAGATACTGGGGTTAGAGACAGGGGTCTGATCACATCACGTCTAAGATACTGTGGTTAGAGACAGGGGTCTGATATCACTTCTAAGATACTGGGGTTAGAGACAGGGTCTGATATCACGTCTCATAGCTGTACGATACTGGGGTTAGAGACAGGGGGTCTGATATCACATCACGTCTAAGATACTGGGTTAGAGACAGGGTCTGATATCACATCACGTCTAAGATACTGTGGTTAGAGACAGGGTCTGATCACATCACGTCTAAGATACTGTGGTTAGAGACAGGGTCTGATATCACGTCTAAGATACTGGGGTTAGAGACAGGGGTCTGATATCACGTCTAAGATACTGGGGTTAGAGACAGGGGTCTGATATCACGTCTCATAGCTGTACGATACTGGGGTTAGAGACAGGGGTCTGATATCACATCATGTCTAAGATACTGTGGTTAGAGACAGGGGTCTGATCACATCACGTCTAAGATACTGTGGTTAGAGACAGGGTCTGATCACATCACATCTAAGATACTGGGGTTAGAGACAGGGTCTGATATCACATCAAGTCTAAGATACTGGGGTTAGAGACAGGGGTCTGATATCACATCACGTCTAAGATACTGGGGTTAGAGACAGGGGTCTGATATCACGTCTAAGATACTGGGGTTAGAGACAGGGTCTGATATCACATCATGTCTAAGATACTGTGGTTAGAGACAGGGTCTGATATCACGTCTAAGATACTGGGGTTAGAGACAGGGGTCTGATATCACATCACGTCTAAGATACTGTGGTTAGAGACAGGGTCTGATCACATCACATCTAAGATACTGGGGTTAGAGACAGGGTCTGATATCAAGTCTCATAGCTGTACGATACTGGGGTTAGAGACAGGGTCTGATATCACATCATGTCTAAGATACTGTGGTTAGAGACAGGGTCTGATCACATCACGTCTAAGATACTGTGGTTAGAGACAGGGGTCTGATCATCACATCTAAGATACTGGGGTTAGAGACAGGGTCTGATATCACATCACGTCTAAGATACTGTGGTTAGAGTCAGGGTCTGATCACATCACGTCTAAGATACTGGGGTTAGAGACAGGGTCTGATATCACATCACATCTAAGATACTGTGGTTAGAGTCAGGGTCTGATCACATCACGTCTAAGATACTGAGGTTAGAGACAGGGGTCTGATATCACATCACGTCTAAGATACTGAGGTTAGAGACAGGGTCTGATATCACATCACGTCTAAGATACTGGGGTTAGAGACAGGGTCTGATATCACGTCTAAGATACTGGGGTTAGAGACAGGGTCTGATATCACGTCTAAGATACTGGGGTTAGAGACAGGGTCTGATATCACGTCTAAGATACTGGGGTTAGAGACAGGGTCTGATATCACGTCTAAGATACTGGGGTTAGAGACAGGGGTCTGATATCACGTCTAAGATACTGTGGTTAGAGACAGGGTCTGATATCACGTCTCATAGCTGTACGATACTGGGGTTAGAGACACGTCTAAGATACTGGGGTTAGAGACAGGGGTCTGATATCACATCATGTCTAAGATACTGTGGTTAGAGTCAGGGTCTCTGTCACATCACGTCTAAGATACTGGGGTTAGAGACAGGGGTCTGATATCACATCACGTCTAAGATACTGTGGTTAGAGACAGGGGTCTGATATCACATCACGTCTAAGATACTGGGGTTAGAGACAGGGGTCTGATATCACATCACGTCTAAGATACTGGGGTTAGAGACAGGGGTCTGATATCACGTCTCAGATACTGGGGTTAGAGACAGGGGTCTGATATCACATCATGTCTAAGATACTGGGGTTAGAGACAGGGGTCTGATATCACATCACGTCTAAGATACTGGGGTTAGAGACAGGGGTCTGATATCACATCACGTCTAAGATACTGGGGTTAGAGACAGGGGTCTGATATCACATCACGTCTAAGATACTGTGGTTAGAGACAGGGGTCTGATATCACATCACGTCTAAGATACTGGGGTTAGAGACAGGGGTCTGATATCACATCACGTCTAAGATACTGTGGTTAGAGACAGGGGTCTGATATCACGTCTCATAGCTGTACGATACTGGGGTTAGAGACAGGGTCTGATATCACATCACATCTAAGATACTGTGGTTAGGGACAGGGGTCTGATATCACATCATGTCTAAGATACTGGGGTTAGAGACAGGGGTCTGATATCACATCACGTCTAAGATACTGGGGGTTAGAGACAGGGTCTGATATCACATCACGTCTAAGATACTGGGGTTAGAGACAGGGGTCTGATATCAAGTCTCACTAGCTGTACGATATGAGGTTAGAGACACGTCTAAGATACTGTGGACCAGAAAACGAGAAAGGCAGTGGAAGAGGTCTTCGGAGGAGGAGGTGGACAGAGGAGGAGGTGGACAGAGGAAGAGGAGGAGGTGGACAGAGGAGGAGGTGGACAGAGGGAGAGGAGGAGGTGGACAGAGGGAGGAGGTGGACAGGAGGAAGAGGAGGAGGTGGGCAGAGGGAGGGAGGTGGACAGAGGGAGAGGGGAGGAGGAGGGTGGACAGAGGAAGAGGAGGAGGTGGACAGAGGAGGAGGTGGACAGAGGGGAGGGGAGGTGGACAGAGGAGGAGGTGGACAGAGGGAGAGGAGGCAGAGGTGGACAGAGGAAGAGGAGGAGGTGGACAGAGGAGGAGGTGGACAGAGTGGGAGAGGAGGAGGAGGTGGACAGAGGAAGAGGAGGAGGTGGACAGAGGAAGAGGAGGAGGTGGACAGAGGAGGAGGTGGACAGAGGAAGAGGAGGAGGTGGACAGAGGAGGAAGAGGAGGAGGTGGACAGGAAGAGGAGGAGGTGGACAGAGGAGGAGGTGGACAGAGGAAGAGAAGAGGTGGACAGAGGAGGCAGAGGGAGGAGGAGTGGACAGAAGGAAGAGGAGGAGGTGGACAGAGGAGGAGGTGACAGAGGAGGAGGTGGACAGAGGTGGAAGATGAGGAGGTGGACAGAGGAGAGGTGGACAGAGGAGGAGGTGGACAGAGGAGGAAGAGGAGGAGGTGGACAGAGGAGGAAGAGGAGGAGGTGGACAGAGGAGGAGGAGGTAGGTAGCCTAGTGGTTAGAGTGGTAGAGGCGGCAGGTAGCCTAGTGGTTGGGGAGTGTAGAGGCGGTGCAGGCAGCCTAGTGGTTAGAGTGTAGGCGGCAGGTAGCCTAGTGGTTAGAGTGTAGAGAGGCAGGTAGCCTAGTGGTTGGAGTGCAGAGGCGGCAGGTAGCCTAGTGGTTAGAGTGTAGAGGAGGCAGGTGACTAGTGGTTAGAGTGTAGAGGAGGCATGTAGCCTAGTGGTTAGAGTGAGGAGGCAGGTAGCCTAGTGGTTAGAGAGTGTAGAGGTGGCAGGTAGTCTAGTGGTTAGAGTGTAGAGGTGGCAGGTAGCCTAGTGGTTAGAGTGTAGAGGAGGCAGGTAGCCTAGTGGTTAGAGTGTAGAGGAGGTAGGTAGCCTAGTGGTTAGAGTGTGGGGAGGCAGGTAGTCTAGTGGTTGGAGGGGTGCAGGAGGTGGCAGGTAGCCTAGTGGTTAGAGTGTAGAGGAGGCAGGTAGACTAGTGG
>NW_026287949.1:0-17973 GCF_023373465.1 Oncorhynchus keta | reverse complement strand
CAATCATGGAAGTGGAGCGACATTTGTTGGATATTTCAAACTTTTTTTAACAAATCAAACACTGAAAAAGTGGGCGTGCAAAATTATTCAGCCCCCTAAGTTAATACTTTGTAGCTCCACCTTTTGCTTTGATTACAGCTGTAAGGGTGGACTTGGGGTGTCTAACAGTTTTGCACATCCGCGAGAGACTGAAGTTTTACACCCGTTCCTCCACGCAAAACAGCTTTCTGAGCTCGGTGAGGTTGGATGGAGAGCATTTGTGAACAGCAGTTTCAGTTCTTTCCACAGATTCTCGATTGGATTCCAGGTCTGGACTTTGACTTGGCCATTCCTAACCTGGATATGTTTATTTTTAGTTATTCCATTATGAATTTTGCTTCTATTTGGATCATTGTCTTGTTGGAAGACAAATCCTCATCTGATATAGGTCTTTTGCAGACTCCATCAGGTTTCTTCCAGAATGGTCTGCTGTTTGGCTCCATCCATCTTCCATCAATTTTAACCATCTTCCTGTCCCTGCTGAAGAAAATCAGGCCCAAACCATGATGCTGCCACCACCATGTTTGACAGTGGGGATGGTGTGTTCAGGGTGATGAGCTGTGTTGCTTTTACGCCAAACATAACGTTTTGCATTGTTTCCAAAAAGTTCAATTTTGGTTTCATCTGACCAGAGCACCTTCTTCCACATGTTTGGTGTGTCTCCCAGGTGGCTTGTGGCAAACTTTAAACAACACTTTTATGGATATCTTTAAGAAATGGCTTTCTTCTTGCCCTCTTCCATAAAGGCCAGATTTGTGCAATATACAACTGATTGTTGTCCTATGGACAAGAGTCTCCCCACCTCAGCTGTAGATCTCTGCAGTTCATCCAAGTGATCATGGGCCTCTTGGCTGCATCTCTGATCAGTCTTCTCCTTCGACATGAGCTGAAAGTTTGGAGGAACGGCCAGGTCTTGAGCCCAGATTTTGCTAGTGGTCTGATACTCCTTCCATTTCCAACAGTATCGCCAGCACAGTGCTCCTTGGGATGTTTAAAGCTTGGGAAATCTTTTTGTATCCAAAATCCGGCTTCCAAGCTTCTTCACAACAGTATCTCGGACCTGCCTGGTGTGTTCCTTGTTCTTCATGATGCTCTCTGCGCTTTTAACAGACCTCTGAGACTATCACAGTGCAGGTGCATTTATGCGGAGACTTGATTACACACAGGTGGATTGTATTTATCATCATTAGTCATTTAGGTCAACAGTGGATCATTCAGAGATCCTCACTGAACTTCTGGAGAGAGTTTTGCTGCACTGAAAGTAAGGGGCTGAATAATTTTGCACGCCCAATTTTTCAGTTTTTGATTTGTTAAAAAAGTTTGAAATATCCAATAAATGTCAGTTCCACTTCATGATTGTGTCCCGCTTGTTGTTGGTTCTTACAACAAAATACGGTTTTCTATCTTTATGTTTGAAGCCTGAAATGTGTCAAAAGGTCGCAAAGTTCAAGGGGCCGAATACTTTCGCAATGCACTGTACATATATTTCATTTTATTGTTCATCAATTTATTTGCATATCATATAGTGAATATGACTTATATTGTTGGAAAAGGAGGTTTCCGGTGATGAGCTTGAACTGGGTCTTTGGAGAGGGAGGTTTTTCAGGGAGTTGCCTTGGCCTGGCCAAGGCTTTCAACTCTATCAAACATTCGGCAGACTCAATAGTCTTGGCTTCCCAAATGACTGCCTCGCCTGGTTCACTAACTACTTCTCAGATAGAGTTCAGTTTGTCAAATCGGAGGGCCTGCTGTCTGGACCTCTGGCAGTCTCTATGGGGGTGCCACAGGGTTCAATTCTCAATTCTTTGACCCACCTCACGCAGATGACACCATTCTGTATACATCTAGCTCTTCTTTGGACAGTGTGTTAACAAACCTCCAAGCGAGCTTCAACGCCATACAACACTCCTTCTGTGGCCTCCAACTGCTCTTAAATGCTAGTAAAACTAAATGCATGCTCTTCAACCAATTGCTGCCCGCACCCGCCCACCCGACTACGCATCACTACTCTGGACGGTTCTGACTTAGAATATGTGTGGACATCTATACATGCCTAGGTGTCTGGTTAGACTTACCCCCCTTCCAGACTCCATATTAAGCATCTCCAATCCAAAATTAAATCTAGAATCAGCTTCCTATTTCGCAACAAAGCCTCATTCACTCATGCTGCCAAACAAACCCTCGTAAAACTGACTATCCTACTGATCCTTGACTTTGGCGATGTCATTTACAAAATAGCCTCCAACACTCTACTCAGCAAATTGGATGCAGTCTATCACAGTGCCATCCGTTTTGTCACCAAAGCTCCATATACTACCCACCACTGCGAACCTGTATGCTCTCGTTGGCTGGTCCTCGCTACATATTTGTCGCCAAACCCTACTGGCTGGCAGGTCGCCTATAAGTCTTTGCTCTACCTTATCTTAGCTCACTGGTCACCATAGCAGCACCCACCCGTAGCACATGCTTCACTGGTCATCCTCAAAGCCAACACCTCATTTGGCTGCCTGTCCTTCCAGTTCTCTGCTGCCAATGACTGGAACGAATTGCAAAAATCACTGAAGTTGGAGACTTATCTCCCTCACTAACTTTAAGCGTCAGCTGTCAGAGCAGTTTACCGATTACTGCAGCTGTACACAGCCCATCTGTAAATAGCCCATCCAACCAACTACCTACCTCATCCCCATATTTGTTTTGTTTTTCTGCACTTTTGCACACCAGTATTTCTACTTGCACATCCTCATCTGCACATCTATAACTCCAGTGTAAATTGCTAAATTGTAATTACTTAGCCACTATGGCCTATTTATTGCCTTACCTCCTTACTTCATTTGCACACACTGTATACAGATTTGTCTATTGTGTTTGTGGTATCCCCAGGAGGTCCCAGGAGGTTTTACCCCAGGGGATGGTAATAGAGGGAGGTATGTGAGGCAGACGCTGGCTCCCTCTGCTGGGAATACGGGGCTGGGGGCACACTGACACAGACAGCTCTAAGTGGAGGTAATTAGAGAAAAGTGCCAACCAGCCGTGGAGGCCAAATAAAAGGAGCACGGTGGCACACTGCGGGGAGAGGAGGGGGAGAGAACGATACCAAGCAAATGTGAGAGAGAAGAAGGACAGAGCCGAAACCTAAGTGATTTTCTTTGTTATATTTATTTTCTGTCTTAGTAAAGTTGTTTTTGCGGACTAAAGCGGACTAAAGTCGGCGTATGGAGTTTACCATGGAGGAGCTAGTGGCTCAGTTCATCCTCAGCCAGCAGAAGCAACAGGCTCTCCAGGAGCAAGCACTGGAGGAGCAGCACCAACAAAACCACAGACTGGTAGCAGAGGTAGCCCAGTTGAAAGTTGGGAGGGCTCAGGATTCTGGCCCGTATTTGTGCACCTTTGAGAGGATGCCACAGCGGGAAGGATGGCCCAAGCCCAAGTGGGCCAGCCTGTTGGCACCTAACTCTCTGGGAAGGCCCAGAAGGCCTACTAATTTGAACACTGACCAGGCCGCAAATTGAGGGACTCAAACGGGAGATACTGAGCCGTTATGGGTTCAATCTCGCCGTCATGCACAACGTGGTCCACGACTGGGCCTTTGACCCCACCCTTTCCCCCGGTCTCAGATGAGCCATACGATATGAAGAAGATGGTGAGCATGCAGAACCCCAGAGCCTGGAGGAATTGCTGACCACGGTGGAAATTCACCAGATCATCCAGGAACAGCTGAGAGGGGCCCGAGCGGAGAGAGGAGACGCCACGATGGGGACAAGCAAGACAAAGAGAGGTGAGGAGCTAAAGGGGCCTGGACGATAGCCGAAGCTGTGAAGCGGGAGGGGGACCCAAACCGACAATGTGGCGGCTGCTGGACCCAGATCAGAGATGCTGCTATGAGTGCGGTGAGCCGGGGCACCTCACGTGGAGCTGTCCCGGCCCGGGAGGAGGCCATGCCCTCCGCATCCCCGAGGTCTGGGGTAACCCCGATGGTGAGTTATATGCACTCCTGTTGGGCGCACACGAGATGGTCCCTCTGATGGTTCCTGTGCCAGATCCACGGCATCGACACCAGCGCTCTGCTTGACTCCAGCGGCATGGTGACCCTGGCCCATCCACAGTGGCTCACACGAGAGGGAAGGAGGAACCGGGAAGGAGGAACTGGGGCACGAGGAGGTGTCCTGTAGGAGGTGACAGTGTCCTGTGTACATGGCGACACGAAGAGGTACCCAACAGTGCCAGTGAGGATAACCACCCCAAGAGGGGAGTGCTAGATGCGCATGGTAGCTGTTCCTAACCTACCCGTGTCCATTCTCCTCGGTCGAGACTGCCCTCTCTTCCAGGCACTGTGGAAGAGGGACCTGCGGAGAGCAAGCACGGGAGGTGAGGAAGAAAGGAAAAATTAGGTGGGCTGTGAAACCCAGCCCGCCATGAGAGGTGTCCACTTGGCCCGAGTCGGACCCGGAGGAGGGAGACGACCCTGCTCGGGCAAGCGAGCCACTGTGTGAAAGACCTCAGGCTCCCTTATTGGAGGTAGAGGCCCGAGACGGACCTCCCGACACGGAATCCTCACAGGTCAGTTCAGGAAAGCCCAGTTAGAAGACCCCAATCTCCAGAACGCTAGGGGCCAGGTGATTGTGGTGGATGGCGTACTTCGCAATCAAGCATAATTTATTGTACCAGGTAGTAAAGCATAATGGGGAGACATACCTAGCCAGTATGTTAGGACTGTGTTGCAGCTTGCCCACACCCACCTGCTTGGGGCACACCTAGGGGTGGAAAACCAGGGAGCGGATCGGGAACCGGTTCCACTGGACCGGAGTCAAGCGCGCCATGGAGGACTACTGCCCGGAGTGCCAGATCACAGCTCGAGGGTGCATTATCAAACCCTTTGGTTGCCTTGCCCATTATAGGAGTGGTTCTCCAAGTGGTTCTCCCCCTTGAACTCCTGTATGTCCGTTGGCCGCGTGCCGTTCATCCACCTCTGGCCTGCTCGCCTCCCTACCACTGAGAAGTACAGTTCCCGCTCAGCCCAGTCAAAACTGTTCGCTGCTCTGGCCCCCAATGGTGGAACAAACTCCCTCACGACGCCAGGACAGCGGAGTCAATCACCACCTTCCGGAGACACCTGAAACCCCACCTCTTTAAGGAATACCTAGGATAGGATAAAGTAATCCTTCTCACCCCCCTTAAAAGATTTAGATGCACTATTGTAAAGTGGCTGTTCCACTGGATGTCATAAGGTGAATGCACAATTTGTAAGTCGCTCTGGATAAGAGCGTCTGCTAAATGACTTAAATGTAATGTGAAATGTGCTGCTGGACCTAGCCAAGGAGGTCTGGGAAGAGCAGCTGGACTCCCTTCGCAGCGTAGTAGAACATGTGGAGGAGATGAGGGAGAGGATTAATGCGATTTGGCCAGTGGTATGAGAGCACATGGCCCAGGCGCAACGTGCCCAGGAGCGCGTCCACAATCGGGGGGCCCAACCAAGAGAGTTCCAACCTGGTGAGAAGGTCTTGGTGCTGATCCCTACAACGAAGAGTCAATTCCTGGCTACGTGGCATGGGCCCTACGACATCGTTGAGCGGGTAGGCGACGTCAACTATAAGATCCGCACACCAGGGCGTAGAAAACCCCTCCAGCTTTACCATGTGAACTTACTGAAGAAATTGCACACATGCGAGGTGCTGTGCATAACGTGGCCATGGCCACAGCATGGCCCGCCCTCGGTCAAAGTTGCAATGGGGGAAGATCTCAGCCCGATCCAACGACAAGAACTCAGAGAGTTGGTCCAGTGGAATTCGGCCGTGTTCTCCGAGGTGCCGGGATCTCGCGGAACATCAGATCCACACCCGTCTAGGAGAAAAAGGGCGTAAATGTCCATACCGGATACCAGAAGCCCGGAGGGTGGCGGTCCAGCGGGAGGTGATGACAATGTTAGAAATGGGGGTACTGGAGGAGTCACACAGTGAGTGGTCTAGCCCCATAGTGCTGGTTCCCAAAACGGATGGAACCGTCCGCTTCTGTAATGACTTCTGGGGCCCGAACGAGGTCAGTAATTTCAATGCCTACCACATGCCCCGGGTGGACAAACTGATCAACCGCTTGGTGATGGCGAGGTACGTCCTGATGAAGGGGTATAGTGAGTATGCAGCTGCTTATCTGGATGACATCATTGTGCACAGTGACATTTGGGAGTCTCTGCTTTGTAAGCTCCATGCCGTGGTTGATTCGCTAAGGGATGCAGGCCTGACCGCCGAACCCCCACAAGTGCAAGCTGGGCTACTTCAAGTTGGAGTACCTGGGATATCCAGATCGGGAGGGAAATGTGAAACCTAAGAGGAAAAAAATCGCTGCCATTAGGTGATGGCCGGTCCCGAACCAAGAGGCAGGTGAAGTCTTTCCTGGGGTTTGCACGGCTACTACAGTAGATTTGTACCTAACTCTGCCGCAATAGCTTCTCCCCCACAGACTTAACAAAGGCACGACTACCCCAGATGATGCGATGGATGGAGGACACAGAGGCGCTGTTCCAGGACCTGAATGCGCTGTTCGCACCCGGTACTCGTCACCCGGACTTCTCAATAAACCTCCTGGTCCAGACAGACGCGTCTGACACAGGGGTAGGGGCAGTTTTGTCACAGGAGCAGGAAGGTGAGGAGCACCCCATCATGCATGTCAGCAGGAAGCTCCTCCCGAGGGAGAATAAATACTTGATTGTCTAGAAGGAGTGCCTGGCAGTGAAGTGGGCACTGGGCACCCTCAAGAATTACCTCCTTGGGAGGAAGTTCACCCTAATCACTGACCATGCCCTCTTGTGTGGATGGCAAGAGGTAAGGACACGATTGACAGTGTCACCCGCTGGTTCCTGTCCTTACGCATATTGTGCAGCACCAGAATGGGTTTGGATCATAGCGCAGAATATACAAAGAGAAATGCCAATTGATGAACTATTTTATGCCCCAGTCAATGTAAATAACCAGTTCCAATTGAAAGGTATGCTTGACACCGGTTCCATGGCCAGTACTTTAAGCAAGGCAGCAGAGCAAAGCATGCTTGCTGAAAATATTAGTCTAGAGAAGAAGCCACTGTCAGAGCCAATCATTCTCATTGGTGTCGGGAGAAAACAGCACAAACAAAATGCATTTATGAAGTTGACCACCCCTTAAGGATGGGCCCTTTTTATTTTTTTTGCCTAAAATGACATACCCAAATCTAACTGGATTCAGGCCCTGAAGCAAGGATATGCATGAAGAAATGTGAAAGGAATGTAGGAGAATATAACACATTAGATCTGGTAAAAGATAATACAAAAATAAATAAAACAACAATTATTTTGAGTACTGAGACTCAAATCAGAATGTACTGTACTTCATAAGCAGCTATCACCTGCAGTGAATACTTCTTGATCATGATGACTAGCCTGACATATTGGCCGAGTGAAGAAATGCCAGGAAATATGACAGTAACCCTCAACCAGGCTGTCACACTCCTTGCTAAACAAGAGCATTCAGTATGGGGGAGGCTTCCCAACAGTGTGCTAATGTCTCCAGGGAGCATTATTGTGGTCGGAACCCACTTCATCCAAGACCATGCAAAAAAACCATGGTGGGCCGAGTCATCACACCCATGTGGGGCGACAGGTCGGTGCCCATGAAAGTCACTAAACTATCGCACATACCTATCATTCTAAAGAGAAACTGCAAACTGGTTAATGTGTCTCCCTGTCTGGCTGTGGAAGACTTCACAGTTTTCCAAGGCTCCTGAAAGATGGAAGGGGGAACTCTAGGGAAGCAGCCCATCACAACCGGCTCTGTGAATTTGAAGTAGAGACTGCTAGATGTAGGATTGGGAGAGGTTGACATCGAACCCTATAAAATCAGTGAAGCAACAAGAGAGGAATTAGTTCAGTTACTTATTAACTACAATGATGTGTTCTCCAAGAGCTGGACTGTGGCGAATCCAAGGGCTTTGAGCATCACATTTGGCTCATAGATGACAGACCATTTCACCTACCAAATTGTAGGGTTCCGCCTGCCCACTACCAGAAACTATGACAAGTATTGACGGAAATGGAGGAACAGGAAATAATCAGGAAATCTGTCAGCGAAAAATGCTTCCCTCTAGTAATGGTGTGGAAGAAAGATGGTGGACTCTGTATATGTACAGACTTCAGATGGCTAAATGCAAGGACACTTAAAGATGTACAATCCACTTCCACACCAATCTGATTGTCTGCAGCAGTCTGGGCAATACCTACCTCAGTACAATGGACTTGACATCAGGCTTTTACAACATACCTTTGTGTGAGGAGGACACTACCTCACTGGGTCTGTATGGGATACACCGAATGCTGCAGGGCCTATGCAACAGTATGCAACAGTTCGTTTCATTTTTGGGGACGAACAGTAAACGTGAGCCCAAAGAAATGTGATTTCCGGCAGCATTTTCACTTTTGGATAAATAGCGTGCCCACTTCAACTTCCTGCTACCATGCCAAGGCTATAAGATATGCATATTATTAGTAGATTCGGATAGAAAACGCTCTGAAGTTTCTAAATCTGTTTGAATCATGTCTGTGAGTGTAAAATAACTTATGTAGCAGGCAAAACCCCGAGGACTAACCGTTCAGACTTTTTTTTAGGGTCTGTCTGTTCACTGAGGTCTCATTGGCAAACGATATTTTTAGGAACTTGTTTTCAGTTCCTACCGCTTCCACTGGATGTCACCAGTCTTTGGAATTTGCTTGAGGTTATTCATTTGTGCAATGAAGAAGTAGGCCAACTAGAACTGCGTAACACTGTTGAGAGTTGAAGAAGACTTGAAAAGTAGCTTGGTTTGTTGTCTTTCTGTATTGAATACAGATAGACCGTCTTCAATTTGATTGATTATTAACGTTTAAAAATAGCTAGTTATTACAAAGTCGTTTGAAATATTTTGGCAAAGTTTATAGGCAACTTTGAAATATTTTGTAGTGACGTTGGGCATTTTGGAAGCTGTTTTTTTCTGGATCAAACGCGCCAAATAAATTGACATTTTGGATATATGGGGACGGAATTAATCAACTAAAGGACCAATTGTGATGTTTATGGGACATATTAGAGTGCCAACAAAAGAAGCTTGTCAAAGGTAAGGCATGTTTTATATTTTATTTCTACGTTTTTGTGTAGTGCCTGCAGGGTTGAAATATGCTACCCTCTTTTGTTTACTGTTGTGCTATCGTCAGATAATAGCTTTTATGCTTTCACCAAAAGCCTTTTAAAATCTGACGTGTTGGCTGCATTCACAACAAGTGTAGCTTTAATTGAGTATCTTACATGTGTGATTTAATGAAAGTTAGATTTTATATCAATTTATTTAAATTTTCCGCGCTGCATTTTCCTGGTTTTTGGCCAAGTGGGATCGCAAGCGTCCCTATACCATAAGAAGTTAAGGATTAGTTGTTAACTTCTTATGGCTGGGGGGCAGTATTGAGTAGATTGGACAAATAAGTTGCCTAAAGTAAACGGCCTGTTCTCAGTCTCAGTTGCTAATATATGCATAGTATTATTAGTATTGTTTCTATTAGTTTCTAAAACTGTTTGAATGATGTCTGTGAGTGTAACAGAACTCATATGACAGGCAAAATCCTGAGGAGAAATCAAAACAGGAAGTGAGAAATCTGAGCTTTGTATGTATTCACCAGAGTCCCCAATGAAATCCCCTGAGATATTAATGATGTTGTACTGCTCTAGGGGTTCCACTAGATGTCAACCATCAATAGAGATTTGAATGAGACTTCTACGTTTTTGTGGGAGTGAATGAGAGCAGAATGTATCAGGTGTCTGAGAAGCAGCCATTTTCTGACTCCCTTCCTGCGATCTATTTCGAAGAGCTTCAGCAGAGCAAAGAACTTGATCCTGCGATTTCAAAGGTTATCCTGTTCGTGAACCGCAAAAAGATGACCTGCAAGACGAGAGGTGGATTTGATTCACAAACCCTGCACTCATCAAGCAGTAGGAAAAGCTCAGGGTCCATGATTGAGTGCTTTATTGGGTGACAAAGGACCCTTTGAGCAAACAAAAGAGATATCAGTATGTGCTGACCCAAAGTATGAAGGAGAAAGCATTGAGTGGCGTGCATGACCTTGCCGGTCAACAAGGGCAAGCTAGAACTCTTAATTTGGCAAGGCAGCGTATATTCTGGCCCAAGATGGAGCATGATGTGAAGAAGTATGTCATGCTGTCGGAGATGCATTCTGGCTAAGTCTCCTGAGCGTCTGCTCAAGCTCAAGCTCCCTCGAAAGCATCAGAACCTCCGCACCTATGGAGTTAGTATGTCTGAGTGCTGAGGACAACAAGCAGCCCTCAGTGGATGTATTGGTTCTGACAGATCACTTCATCAAATTATCTCACGCCTTTCCATTCACATCTTCAAATGGCAAAGCAAGTTGCCAAAAAAGATATGGGACGACGGATTTTGTGTTTATGGAATTTCTGAGTAGATCCACACAGATCAAGGGGCCAGTTTTGAGAGCAGCTAATCGCAGAACTTCTCAAGCTTTTGGTGTCGCCAAGTCACACACACCTGCATGCCATCCCATGGGGAATAGAGGAGCAGAAAGGTTCAATTGAACTGTAGGAAATATGCTTACTTACTCCCCTAAAAGAGAAATGGCCACAGTAGATACAAACCTTAATGTTTGTCTACAATGCTACTATACACGGGATTACTGGCTATGCGCAAAATTCCAGCTCATATTTGGTTGCATTCCGAGACTTCCTGTTGATGTAATGTTCAAGTATGTTTCGAGGAATCCTGTGGTTGTTGATTATTGTAGCTATGTCAAAACACTGATGTCCCATCTCCATGAAGCAGCAAGTGTCGCCAACAGCATACAGTTAAGAACAACAGAAACAGACCAAAAACTATGACAGAAAAGTCAGAGGCAGTCACTAGAACAAAGGAGACAGGGATAAAGGCGAAAAAGAAAACTTTCAGACAAGTGGAAGCTAAGGTGTACACTGTCAGAAACCTACATACACACATATATAAGCTGGTGAATGATAAAGGAAACACTGGGTGGTACATCGTAACCTTCTAGACATCAGCTTTCTGCCGGCAGAAACGCTTAAGGATGATTCTTGTTTATCTGAATCAGATGGAGCTGTAGATCCAGAGTGAGGTTCAGTCAATGGACCTTTCAGACTCTGACGAAGTGGAAAGCTCTGGAGATATGACCAATTCATGGTACTCAGTGGAGTAGATTACGCTTCAAGTCAGGAATCTTCAGAGGAAAAGGTGAGATGAGGTGAGAGGGAGCAAAAGAAGATTCAGTATAGCTTTAGGGACAATCAAGACCAAGACCGCCAAGCCCAGCTACCTCCAATAATGAGCCTGCCATTAGCATTCCTGACTATAACAGTGTAGCTGTGGTCACTGACACAGAACCTTCAGGCATTCCAGACTCCATTGCGCCCAGCTGATCTAGCTAGAGACCAAGACCTACAAAGACCAGGTTCAGGTGATCAAGATATGGTCAGAACACTCAAGGTTAGGGAAGTGAAATCTGTAAATCGCTTTATTGAGACAATGGCTCGGAGACCATTCACTATTAAGGACTTAGCCACCAAACTAAGAAAGAAGTCCCAGTTTCTTCTAACTCTGTTTTAAAAGGTTTTACCCATTTTTACTGTGGTTACAGATACTATTGTACCTGTTTCCAAAGCATCTTCACAAGGTCCTTTGCTGTTGTTCTGGGATTGATTTTGCACCCTTGCACCAAAGTACGTTAATCTCGAGAAGACAGAACGCATCTCCTTCATGAGCGGTATGACAGCTGCGTGGTGTTTATACTTGCGTACTATTGTTTGTACAGATGAACATGGTACCTTCAGGCATTTAACATTTACATTTAAGTCATTTAGCAGACGCTCTTATCCACTTACAAATTGGTGCATTCACCTTATGACATCCAGTAGAACAGTCACTTTACAATAGTGCATCTAAATCTTAAAAAGGGGTGAGAAGATTACTTATCCTATCCTAGGTATTCCTAAAGAGGTGGGGTTTCAGGTGTCTCCGGAAGGTGGGTGATTGACTCCGCTGTCCTGGCCGGAGGGAGTTTGTTCCACCATTGGGGGCCAGAGCAGCGAACAGTTTTGACTGGGCTGAGCGGGAACTGTACTTCCTCAGTGGCAGGGAGGCGAGCAGGCCAGAGGTGGATGAACGCAGTGCCCTTGTTTGGGTGTAGGGCCTGATCAGAGCCTGGAGGTACTGAGGTGCCGTTCCCCTCACAGCCCGTAGGCAAACACCATGGTCTTGTAGCGGATGCGAGCTTCAACTGGAAGCCAGTGGAGAGAGCGGAGGAGCGGGGTGACGTGAGAGAACTTGGAAGGTTGAACACCAGACGGGCTGCGGCGTCTGGATGAGATGTAGGAGTTTAATGGCACAGGCAGGGAGCCCAGCCAACAGCGAGTTGCAGTAATCCAGACGGGGAGATGACAAGTGCCTGAATTAGACCTGCGCCGCTTCCTGTGTGAGGCAGGGCCGTACTCTGCGGATGTTGTAGAGCATGAACCTACAGGAACGGGCCACCGCCTTGATGTTAGTTGAGAACGACAGGGTGTTGTCCAGATCACGCCAAGGTTCTTAGCGCTCTGGGAGGAGGACACAATGGAGTTGTCAACCGTGATGGTGAGATCATGGAACGGGCAGTCCTTCCCGGGAGGAAGAGCAGCTCCGTCTTGCCGAGGTTCAGCTTGAGGTGGTGATCCGTCATCCACACTGATATGTCTGCCAGACATTCAGAGATGCGATTCGCCACCTGGTCATCAGAAGGGGGAAAGGAGAAGATTAATTGTGTGTCGTCTGCATAGCAAATGATAGGAGAGACCATGTGAGGTTATGACAGAGCCAAGTGACTTGGTGTATAGCGAGAATAGGAGAGGGCCTAGAACAGAGCCCTGGGGACACCAGTGGTGAGAGCATGTGGTGAGGGAGACAGATTCTCGCCACGCCACCTGGTAGGAGCGACCTGTCAGGTAGGGCGCAATCCAAGCGTGGGCCGCGCCGGAGATGCCCAACTCGGAGAGGGTGGAGAGGAGGATCTGATGGTTCACAGTATCAAAGGCAGCCGATAGGTCTAGAAGGATGAGAGCAGAGGAGAGAGAGTTAGCTTTAGCGGTGCGGAGCGCCTCCGTGATACAGAGAAGAGCAGTCCAGTTGAATGACTAGTCTTGAAACCTGACTGATTAGGATCAAGAAGGTCATTCAGAGAGAGATAGCGGAGAGCTGGCCAAGGGGACGGCACGTTCAAGAGTTTTTGGAGAGAAAAGAAAGAAGGGATACTGGTCTGTAGTTGTTGACATCGGAGGGATCGAGTGTAGGTTTTTCAGAAGGGGTGCAACTTCTCGCTCTCTTGAAGACGGAAGGGACGTAGCCAGCGGTCAGGGATGAGTTGATGAGCGAGGTGAGGTAAGGGAGAAGGTCTCCGGAAATGGTCTGGAGAAGAGAGGAGGATAGGGTCAAGCGGGCAGGTTGTTGGGCGGCCGGCTCACAAGACGCGAGATTTCATCTGGAGAGAGGGGGAGAAAGAGGTCAGAGCACAGGGTAGGGGCAGTGTGAGCAGAACCAGCGGTGCCGTTTGACTTAGCAAACGAGGATCGGATGTCGTCGACCTTCTTTTCAAAATGGTTGACGAAGTCATCTGCAGAGAGGGAGGAGGGGGGAGGAGGGTTCAGGAGGGAGGAGAAGGTGGCAAAGAGCTTCCTAGGGTTAGAGGCAGATGCTTGGAATTTAGAGTGGTAGAAATGGCTTTAGCAGCAGAGACAGAGGAGGAAAATGTAGAGAGGAGGGAGGAAAGGATGCCAGGTCCGCAGGAGGCGAGTTTTCCTCCATTTCCGCTCGGCTGCCCGGAGCCCTGTTCTGTGAGCTCGCAATGAGTCGTCGAGCCACGGGCGGGGAGGGGAGGACCGAGCCGGCCTGGAGGATAGGGGACATAGAGAGAGTCAAAGGATGCAGAAAGGGAGGAGAGGAGGGTTGAGGAGGCAGAATCAGGAGATAGGTTGGAGCAGAGGGAAGAGATGATAGGATGGAAGAGGAGAGTAGCAGGGGGAGAGAGAGCGAAGGTTGGGACGGCGCGATACCATCCGAGTAGGGGCAGTGTGGGAGGTGTTAGATGAGGGCGAGAGGGAAAAGGATACAAGGTAGCTGTCAGGCATTTGGAAATTGCTCCTAAGGGATGACCCAGACTTGTGGACGTCTACATTTTTTTGCCTGATTTCTTTGGATTTTCCCATGATGTCAAGCAAAGAGGCACTGAGTTTGAAGATAGGCCTTGAAATACATCCATCGGTACACTCCAATGACTCAAATGATGTCAATTAGCCTATCAGAACCTTCTAAAGCCATGAAATAATTATCTGGAATTTTCCAAGTTGAAAAGGCACATTCAACTTAGTGTATGTAAACTTCTGACCCACTGGAATTGTGATACAGTGAATTATAAGAGAAATAATCGGTCTGTAAACAATTGTTGGAAAAATGATTGTGTCATGCACAAAGTAGATGTCCTAACCGACTTGTCAAAAATATAGTTTGTTAACCAGAAATGTGTGGAGTGGTTGAAAAAATGTTTTAATGACTCCAACCTAAGTATGTAAACTTCCCGACTTCAACTGTAGCTTCATTCATAACTGCTCTTCTCTAATGACACAAGGGACTGGCTGTTTTATGACACGGTTATTCAGGGACATTGTCTGGATGAGCAGGTCTTCCCAGGGGCTGGAACCACAGAGGATGTAAGGGGTTGTGTTTTATGTGGGCAATGGCTGTTCTGCACTTCTCCTTTGGGGGAGAAGTTCTGTCTGCATGTGAACAGCTCAGCATTGGAGAAGACAGCTGCAGACTGGAGGTTTGCGCGAAATCAGCCCCTCCAACGCCTGATTCACTCAGCTAGGCAAACCCCACAGCCCCATCTCTCTCTCTCCCATCTCCCTCAACTCGGCCAGTATTCCATCATTCGCGAGGGAGAGAGAGAGACAGAGAGATAGAAAGATAGAACAAACAAATTTAGCCCCAAACAAAAGGGAAACACAAAAGGATCTACATCCAGCTGAGACCTTGGGGAAATTTGTTCTCTCCAACAACACTCCAGCTCTCCGAATGGCTCACATTGGCCAATTAGGCTAAGAAGATTACTCTTCCTTTGTCCGCTCTCTCTGCCATATGGACATCAGTCCTCAAGGGACACACCATAATGTCTGAGAAGAACAGAGGAAATGAGGAAGAGAGAAACAGAGCGAGAGAGAAACAGAGCGAGGGAGAGAGAAAGAGGGAAGAGAGATACATGCTTTCGTAACAAGAACAATGTTCTTCATGTTCTAACTGTGTGACTTTCATATAAAATGTGGATGTAATGGCTAGGAAATACATATGTCTGTTCATTTTCTTCTGTATGTGTGTGAGTAAGTGGTAAAAGTTTGGTTGGCTGCGTGCAGTGCCAAAGTTGGGCGCTACTATAAAACACTTTAGATACGTACACACTCAAGAAGTGAAGAAGGCAGCGTCCTGGTAGCACCACACAGCATATTCCATCTACACAGCATTACACAGATTTCTAAACTTTCTGTCCAAAAGATAGATGAGAGGATGGAGCCAGACTGAGGTGTCACTGTAGGTTATACAAGCATTCACTTCTTCCTCCCATTCCCATATCACATTCTGAGTAGGAGCTAAGGTAGGAACATGCTCCGACCAGCACAAATCTCTCTCAGGCACAACATCATATAGACAGGCCTCTCTCTCACTGGCTTCCTCTCAGGAGAAGGTATGCACCAGGAGAAACACAATAACAGGTAAAATAGGGCCCACTCTGCATGGCAATCAAAACCGCATACCTCACGCGCAGTCTGAAATTGCACCTGAGTTTGGTGTGAAGATGAAGCCTGATAGCTCACTCTGCTGAAGGGAGGTTTTTCTGTTCACCGTGGCGGAGATCTTTGTGGCGCTTTGGACACATTTTAAATCACTTTGGAAAGAACATAGTTTGGTGATGAGAGCCAGATCTGTGATCTGTGAGGCCCTGGTTATGTGACATCATCAGTCAGAGACCACCAGACTGAGTTATGGGGTGAAACAAAAGGAGACAGAGCCCAACTACCTGTAACACCCTTCCCCTGGTTCTCCTCCTCACATCTCCCTAATCAAAAACACATACTGAGGGTGAGAGGTCACACGAGTTAATCTGGGGTGACCCTATGGAAAATTAGTTGCATTTCCCTCATGACTATCATTCGCTGGAAACATTTTTTTACATAAATGAAAATGTATCATGTCCTCCCATGTTCTGTAAATGTTTCATTACCTGGGCTAGAACCTATCGAGGTCATCTATGTTTCATTTCCAGTCAAAGAAAACCCTGAATCCACTTTTCCTCAGCAACAACCCTTTAGTGTAAAGCAGAAAACACTCAACGGAACGACTTGATTAGTGTATGAACAACGCAGCCACTGCCAGCTAGCCTACAAAGTCAACAACGCAGCCACTGCCAGCGAGCCTACTTCAGCAGTTCTGCTCATTTTAATCATTTTAGTCTAAGATTCTTGCTACGTAAGCTTAACTTTATGAACATTTGAGACGTGTAGTCCACTTGTCATTCCAATCTCCTTGCATTAGCGTAGTCCACTTCTGTAGCCTGTCAACTTTGTGTCTGGTCTTATCCCTGTTATTCCTCATCTGCACAGACCATACAAACGCTTGGTCACCGTTCTGTGGTCAGGCCACCCTAATCTGGTGGTCCCAGCGCGCACCCCACGTGGAGTTCCAGGTCTCCGGTAGCTCTGGAACTTCCGATCGTGCCAACAAGGCAGAGTTCATGCTTGGCACTGACGGAAACATGGATCACCACAGATAACACTGCTACTCCTACTGCTCTCTTTGTCCGCCCACGCTGATCTACGCACACCCCGAGAGCTATGGTCAGCGGGGTGGTGGCACCGGGATCCTCATCTCTCCCAAGTGGTCATTCTCTCTTTCCCTTACCCATCTGTCTATCGCCTCCTTTGAATTCCATGCTGTCACAGTTACCAGCCCTTCAAGCTTAACATCCTTATCATTTATCGCCCTCCAGGTCCCTCGGAGAGTTCATCAATGAGCTTGATGCCTTGATAAGCTCCTTTCCTGAGGACGGCTCACCTCTCACAGTTCTGGGCGACTTTAACCTCCCCACGCCTACCTTTGACTCATTCCTCTCTGCCTCCTTCTTTCCACTCCTCTCCTCTTTGACCTCACCCTCTCACCTTCCCCCTACTCACAAGGCAGGCAATACGCTCGACCTCATCTTTACTAGATGCTGTTCTTCCACTAACCTCATTGCAACTCCCCTCCAAGTCTCCGACCACTACCTTGTATCCTTTTCCCTCTCGCTCTCATCCAACACTTCCCACACTGCCCCTACTGGATGGTATCGCGCCGTCCCAACCTTCGCTCTCTCTCCCCCGCTACTCTCTCCTCTTCCATCCTATCATCTCTTCCTCTGCTCAAACCTTCTCCAACCTATCTCCTGATTCTGCCTCCTCAACCCTCCTCCTCCTCCCTTTCTGCATCCTTTGACTCTATGTCCCCTATCCTCCAGGCCGGCTCGGTCCTCCCTCCCGCTCCGTGGCTCGACGACTCATTGCGAGCTCACAGAACAGGGCTCCGGGCAGCCGAGCGGAAATGGAGGAAAACTCGCCTCCCTGCGGACCTGGCATCCTTTCACTCCCTCCTCTCTACATTTTCCTCCTCTGTCTCTGCTGCTAAAGCCACTTTCTACCACTCTAAATTCCAAGCATCTGCCTCCAACCCTAGGGAAGCTCTTTTGCCACCTTCTCCTCCTCCTGAATCCCTCCTCCCTCCTCCCCTCTCTGCAGATGACTCATCAACCATTTTGAAAAGAAGGTCGACGACATCCGATCCTCGCTTGCTAAGTCA
>NW_026287948.1:0-7055 GCF_023373465.1 Oncorhynchus keta | reverse complement strand
CACTCGCTTCTAATTAAATACATTTCCCTCTAATCTCTTCAGACGGTTAGTTTGGGGGCACCTCATACCATTTTGTCATTGAACCTTTTTCTTCTCCTTTACAGGGCTTTACAGGGTTCCGGCGTGCATTCTAGACCCTCTTCGACACACACACACATGGTGCATTGCTGATAAATTCCATCAGCCATCTGTTTTGTATGTGCGTTTTATTCATGACAAATTACCAGAAATATTAAAGCACTTGAGAGAGAGACTTCTTTTACTCCGCAACAGAATCAGCAGGTCAGGATGTAATTGATCCGGTAGCTAAAACATGAAGGGTGGGTTCCATAGCTAAGGAGAGGTGACACAACAACCAATGGTTGCGTTGTGTGTCATCGACTGACCAACGTGGTTAGCTGATACTTAAAAAAATGCCTATCCAGGCGTTGTAAGGCCTGTCAGGCGTCAGCAACGTCTAAGCATAGGACATTTTCGGACCTCCCCAACACACGAACACACATTTTCCCCACCCCCTATTACTTCATGCAGATACTGTATTATCCACATCGCGAATTTCAACTAATTCTCCCAATTTCTCCCTCTGCATATACTTACGCTGTCCGCTCTCTTAGGGAAACCCTGTTTCAGGGGACAGCTTTGAGTCCTGAAAACACAGCGCCTCTGAGCTCACACTCATTGTGTTTTGATCCTGGGGCTTTAGCTCATAAAGCCTCAGGGAGTCTGGTCTGAATCACCTGAGTCCTGGGGTGTGCTGGAAATTGACAATAAGGGGAGGGAGATAGACAGGGCTACCCCACAGGCTGCCCAATCTTGACATTTTTCTCATGATCTTATTCAGTATGATAGTTGCATATTCACAGCAGTTAATATAATGCTATGCATTTTGGACATACTGCATTGATGTACTTTACTGTCATATCAAATGGATTAGTAATGACAAAAACGATATCCATTTCCTCAAAGGATTAATCAGTCAAACACCTCCACTGTGTTGACTGAGGTTTGGATGGTGTAGCTTAAAACCAGAGTTTGTAAAGGTTCAAAAAGTACTCCAACCCGGTTGTCAATTTAGTGAGTTGGCTCTGCCAAGAAATGACCAGTTAAGCAAGTATGTCTTTATCAACGTGACCTCTGGACAGCTAAACTGTATGAGTTACGCAATGCTCTGACTTAAGCCAGATTTAGATTATTTTCATTTAGTTGTGTGAGAGAGAGAAGAGAATGTGGGGAGGGGGGTGAGGGGACACTTGCGCATACATACGCACAGAGGTAAATTGTAATTCTGGGCTGCTGGGATGGAATGAGAGGGGAGTGGTGTGTTGAATTCTGATGACAATGACTGCAGAGTTACACTACTATAGCGTCACCATGGTACATCTATGAATATCCATGAGCATATGGGAGACCGATAGTAAACTGACCGGCAGGTAGACTGACAGCTAGGTATAGTCTACACTACCGTATAGACATGTAAGAGGGTAGATAGGCACCCTTGCACAGTTAATTGTCTGTTTTTGTCTGTTTGCACATTGTTGGTGTACATCTGTATGCTGCTCTGTCACCTGAGTTAGGGTTATGACTAGGGTTAGGGTTAAAGTTAGGGTTATGACTAGGGTTAGGGTTAAAGTTAGGGTTATGACTAGGGTTAGGGTTAAAGTTAGGGTTATGACCAGGGTTAGGGTTAAAGTTAGGGTTATGACTAGGTTAGGGTTAAAGTTAGGGTTATGACTAGGAGTTAGGGTTAAAGTTAGGGTTATGACTAGGGTTAGGGTTAAAGTTAGGGTTATGACTAGGGTTAGGGTTATGACTAGGGTTAGGGTTAAAGTTAGGGTTATGACTAGGGTTAGGGTTAGGCTATGACTAGGGTTAGGTTGTTATGGAGGGTTATGGTTGAAGTTAGGGCTAAGGTTAGGGTTAGGGTTAGGTTGACCAGGGTTAGGGTTATTAGGCTATGACTAGGGTTAGGGTTAAAGTTAGGGTTATGACTAGGGTTAGGGTTAAAGTTAGGGTTATGACTAGGGTTAAAGGGGTTATGACTAGGGTTAGGGTTAAAGTGGCTATGACCAGGGTTAGGGTTAGGGTTAAAGTTAGGGTTATGACTAGGGTTAGGGTTAAAGAGGTTAGGGTTATGACTAGGGTTAGGGTTAAAGTTAGGGTTATGACTAGGGTTAGGGTTAAAGTTAGGGTTATGACTAGGGTTAGGGTTAAAGCTAGGGTTATGACTAGGGTTAGGGTTAAAGTTAGGGTTATGACTAGGGCTTAGGGTTAAAGTTAGGGTTATGACTAGGGTTAGGCTAAAGTTAGGGTTATGACTAGGGTTAGGGTTAAAGACTAGGGTTATGACTAGGGTTAGGGTTAAAGTTAGGGTTATGACTAGGGTTAGGGTTAAAGTTAGGGTTATGACTAGGGTTAGGGTTAAAGTTAGGGTTATGACTAGGGTTAGGGTTAAAGTTAGGGTTATGACTAGGGTTAGGGGTTAAAGTTAGGGTTATGACTAGGGTTAGGGTTAAAGTTAGGGTTATGACTAGGGTTAGGGTTAAAGTTAGGGGGTTATGACTAGGGTTAGGTTAGGGTTAACTAGGGTTAGGGTTATGACTAGGGTTAGGGTTAAAGTTAGGGTTATGACTAGGGTTAGGGTTAAAGTTAGGGTTATGACTAGGGTTAGGGTTAAAGTTAGGGTTATGGCTAGGGTTAGGGTTAAAGTTAGGGTTATGACTAGGGTTAGGGTTAAAGTTAGGGTTATGACTAGGGTTTGGTTAAGTTAGGGTTATGACTAGGGTTAGGGTTACATGACTAGGGTTAGGGTTATGACTAGGGTTAGGGTTAAAGTTAGGGTTATGACTAGGGGTTAGGGTTAAAGTTAGGGTTATGACTAGGGTTAGGGTTAAAGTTAGGGGGTTATGACTAGGGTTAGGTTAAAGGAGGTTAGGGTTATGACTAGGGTTAGGGTTAAAGTTAGGGTTATGACTAGGGTTAGGGTTAAAAGTTAGGGTTATGACTAGGGCTAGGGTTAAAGTTAGGGTTATGACTAGGGTTAGGGTTAAAGTTAGGGTTATGACTAGGGTTAGGGTTAAAGTTAGGGTTATGACTAGGGTTAGGGTTAAAAGTTAGGGTTATGACTAGGGTTAGGGTTATGACTAGGGTTAGGGTTAAGTTAGGGTTATGACTAGGGTTAGGGTTAAAGTTAGGGTTATGACTAGATTTAGGGTTAAGAAGTTAGGTTATGACTAGGGTTAGGGTTAAAGTTAGGGTTATGACTAGGGTTAGGGTTAAAGTTAGGGTTATGACTAGGGTTAAGTTGTTAAAGTTAGGGTTATGACTAGATTTAGGGTTAAAGTTAGGTTATGACTAGGGTTAGGGTTAAAGTTAGGGTTATGACTAGGGTTAGGGTTAAAGTTAGGGTTATGACTAGGGTTAAGGTTAAAGTTAGGGTTATGACTAGGGTTAGGGTTAAAAAGTTAGGGTTATGACTAGGGTTAGGGTTAAAGTTAGGGTTATGACTGAGGTTAGGGTTAAAGGGTTAGGGTTGACCAGGGTTAGGGTTAAAGTTAGGGTTATGACTAGGGTTAGGGTTATGACTAGTTAGGGTTAAAAAGGGGTTATGACTAGGGTTAGGGTTAAGTTAGGGTTATGACCAGGTTTAGGGTTAAAGTTAGGGTTATGACTAGGGTTAGGGTTAAAGTTAGGGTTATGACTAGGGTTAGGGTTAAAGTTAGGGTTATGACCAGGTTAGGTTAAGAGGATTAGGGTTATGACTAGGGTTAGGGTTAAGTTAGGGTTATGACTAGGGTTAGGGTTAAAGTTAGAGGTTATGACTAGGGTTAGGGTTAAAGTTAGGGTTATGACTAGGGTTAGGTTAAAGTTATGACTAGGGTTAGGGTTAAAGTTAGGGTTATGACTAGGGTTAGGGTTAAAGTTAGGGTTATGACTAGGGTTAGGGTTAAAGCTAGGGTTATGACTAGGGTTAGGGTTAAAGTTGGGAGTTATGACCAAGGTTAGGGTTAAAGTTAGGGTTATGACTAGGGTTAGGGTTAAAGAGTTAGGGTTATGGCTAGGGTTAGGGTTAAAGTTAGGGTTATGACTAGGGTTAGGGTTAAAGTTAGGGTTATGACTAGGGTTAGGGTTAAAGTTAGGGTTATGACTAGGGTTAGGGTTAAAGTTAGGGTTATGACTAGGGTTAGGGTTAAAGTTAGGGTTATGACTAGGGTTAGGGTTAAAGTTAGGGTTATGACTAGGGTTAGGGTTAAAGTTAGGGTTATGACTAGGGTTAGGGTTAAAGTTAGGGTTATGACTAGGGTTAGGGTTAAAGTTAGGGTTATGACTAGGGTTAGGGTTAAAGTTAGGGTTATGACTAGGGTTAGGGTTAAAGTTAGGGTTATGACTAGGGTTAGGGTTAAAGTTAGGGTTATGACTAGGGTTAGGGTTAAAGTTAGGGTTATGACTAGGGTTAGGGTTAAAGTTAGGGTTATGACTAGGGTTAAGAGGTTATGACTAGGGTTAGGGTTAAAGTTAGGGTTATGACTAGGGTTAGGGTTAAAGTTAGGGTTATGACTAGGGTTAGGGTTAAAGTTAGGGTTATGACTAGGGTTAGGGTTAAAGTTAGGGTTATGACTAGGGTTAGGGTTAAAGTTAGGGTTATGACTAGGGTTAGGGTTAAAGTTAGGGTTATGACTAGGGTTAGGGTTAAAGTTAGGGTTATGACTAGGGTTAGGGTTAAAGTTAGGGTTATGACTAGGGTTAGGGTTAAAGTTAGGGTTATGACTAGGGTTAGGGTTAAAGTTAGGGTTATGACTAGGGTTAGGGTTAAAGTTAGGGTTATGACTAGGGTTAGGGTTAAAGTTAGGGTTATGACTAGGGTTAGGGTTAAAGTTAGGGTTATGACTAGGGTTAGGGTTAAAGTTAGGGTTATGACTAGGGTTAGGGTTAAAGTTAGGGTTATGACTAGGGTTAGGGTTAAAGTTAGGGTTATGACTAGGGTTAGGGTTAAAGTTAGGGTTATGACTAGGGTTAGGGTTAAAGTTAGGGTTATGACTAGGGTTAGGGTTAAAGTTAGGGTTATGACTAGGGTTAGGGTTAAAGTTAGGGTTATGACTAGGGTTAGGGTTATGACTAGGGTTAGGGTTAAAGTTAGGGTTATGACTAGGGTTAGGGTTAAAGTTAGGGTTATGACTAGGGTTAGGGTTAAAGTTAGGGTTATGACTAGGGTTAGGGTTAAAGTTAGGGTTATGACTAGGGTTAGGGTTAAAGTTAGGGTTATGACTAGGGTTAGGGTTAAAGTTAGGGTTATGACTAGGGTTAGGGTTAAAGTTAGGGTTATGACTAGGGTTAGGGTTAAAGTTAGGGTTATGACTAGGGTTAGGGTTAAAGTTAGGGTTATGACTAGAGTTAGGGTTAAAGTTAGGGTTATGACTAGGGTTAGGGTTAAAGTTAGGGTTATGACTAGGGTTAGGGTTAAAGTTAGGGTTATGACTAGGGTTAGGGTTAAAGTTAGGGTTATGACTAGGGTTAGGGTTAAAGTTAGGGTTATGACTAGGGTTAGGGTTAAAGTTAGGGTTATGACTAGGGTTAGGGTTAAAGTTAGGGTTATGACTAGGGTTAGGGTTAAAGTTAGGGTTATGACTAGGTTAGGGTTAAAGTTAGGGTTATGACTAGGGTTAGGGTTAAAGTTAGGGTTATGACTAGGGTTAGGGTTAAAGTTAGGGTTATGACTAGGGTTAGGGTTAAAGTTAGGGTTATGACTAGGGTTAGGGTTAAAGTTAGGGTTATGACTAGGGTTAGGGTTAAAGTTAGGGTTATGGCTAGGGTTAGGGTTAAAGTTAGGGTTATGACTAGGGTTAGGGTTATGACTAGGGTTAGGGTTAAAGTTAGGGTTATGACTAGGGTTAGGGTTAAAGTTAGGGTTATGACTAGGGTTAGGGTTAAAGTTAGGGTTATGGCTAGGGTTAGGGTTAAAGTTAGGGTTATGACTAGGGTTAGGGTTAAAGTTAGAGTTATGACCAGGGTTAGGGTTAAAGTTAGGGTTATGACTAGGGTTAGGGTTAAAGTTAGGGTTATGACTAGGAGTTAGGGTTATGACTAGGGTTAGGGTTAAAGTTAGGGTTATGACTAGGGTTAGGGTTAAAGTTAGGGTTATGACTAGGGTTAGGGTTAAAGTTAGGGTTATGACTAGGGTTAGGGTTAAAGTTAGGGTTATGACTAGGGTTAGGGTTAAAGTTAGGGTTATGACTAGGGTTAGGGTTAAAGTTAGGGTTATGACTAGGGTTAGGGTTAAAGTTAGGGTTATGACTAGGGTTAGGGTTAAAGTTAGGGTTATGACTAGGGTTAGGGTTAAAGTTAGGGTTATGACTAGGGTTAGGGTTAAAGTTAGGGTTATGACTAGGGTTAGGGTTAAAGTTAGGGTTATGACTAGGGTTAGGGTTAAAGTTAGGGTTATGACTAGGGTTAGGGTTAAAGTTAGGGTTATGACTAGGGTTAGGGTTAAAGTTAGGGTTATGACTAGGGTTAGGGTTAAAGTTAGGGTTATGACTAGGGTTAGGGTTAAAGTTAGGGTTATGACTAGGGTTAGGGTTAAAGTTAGGGTTATGACTAGGGTTAGGGTTAAAGTTAGGGTTATGACTAGGGTTAGGGTTAAAGTTAGGGTTATGACTAGGGTTAGGGTTAAAGTTAGGGTTATGACTAGGGTTAGGGTTAAAGTTAGGGTTATGACTAGGGTTAGGGTTAAAGTTAGGGTTATGACTAGGGTTAGGGTTAAAGTTAGGGTTATGACTAGGGTTAGGGTTAAAGTTAGGGTTATGACTAGGGTTAGGGTTAAAGTTAGGGTTATGACTAGGGTTAGGGTTAAAGTTAGGGTTATGACTAGGGTTAGGGTTAAAGTTAGGGTTATGACTAGGGTTAGGGTTAAAGTTAGGGTTATGACTAGGGTTAGGGTTAAAGTTAGGGTTATGACTAGGGTTAGGGTTAAAGTTAGGGTTATGACTAGGGTTAGGGTTAAAGTTAGGGTTATGACTAGGGTTAGGGTTAAAGTTAGGGTTATGACTAGGGTTAGGGTTAAA
>NW_026287947.1:0-5767 GCF_023373465.1 Oncorhynchus keta | reverse complement strand
ACATTTACATTTACATTTAAGTCATTTAGCAGACGCTCTTATCCAGAGCGACTTACAAATTAGTGCATTCACCTTATGACATCCAGTGGAACAGCCACTTTACAATAGTGCATCTAAATCTTTTAAGGGGGTGAGAAGGATTACTTTATCCTATCCACAGGTATTCCTTAAAGAGGTGGGGTTTCAGGTGTCTCCGGAAGGTGGTGATTGACTCCGCTGTCCTGGCGTCGTGAGGGAGTGTGTTCCACCATTGGGGAGCAGAGCAGCGAACAGTTTTGACTGGGCTGAGTGGAACTGTACTTCCTCAGTGGTAGGGAGGCGAGCAGGCCAGAGGTGGATGAACGCAGTGCCCTTGTTTGGGTGTAGGGCCTGATCAGAGCCTGGAGGTACTGAGGTGCCATTCCCCTCACAGCTCCGTAGGCAAGCACCATGGTCTTGTAGCGGATGCGAGCTTCAACTGGAAGCCAGTGGAGAGAGCGGAGGAGCGGGGGTGACGTGAGAGAACTTGGGAAGGTTGAACACCAGACGGGCTGCGGCGTTCTGGATGAGTTGTAGGGTTTAATGGCACAGGCAGGAGCCCAGCCAACAGGGAGTTGCAGTAATCCAGACGGAGATGACAAGTGCCTGGATTAGGACCTGCGCCGCTTCCTGTGTGAGGCAGGGTCGTACTCTGCGGATGTTGTAGAGCATGAACCTACAGGAGCGGGCCACCGCCTTGATGTTAGTTGAGAACGACAGGGTGTTGTCAGGATCACGCCAAGGTTCTTAGCGCTCTGGGAGGAGGACACAATGGAGTTGTCAACCGTGATGGCGAGATCATGGAGCGGGCAGTCGCTTCCCGGGAGGAAGAGCAGCTCCGTCTTGCCGAGTTCAGCTTGAGGTGGTGATCCGTCATCCACACTGATATGTCTGCCAGACATGCAGAGATGCGATTCGCCACCTGGTCATCAGAAAGGGGAAAGGAGAAGATTAATTGTGTGTCGTCTGCATAGCAATGATAGGAGAGACCATGTGAGGTTATGACAGAGCCAAGTGACTTGGTGTATAGCGAGAATAGGAGAGGGCCTAGAACAGAGCCCTGGGGACACCAGTGGTGAGGGCGCGTGGTGAGGAGACAGATTCTCGCCACGCCACCTGGTAGGATGGTTCACGACCTGTCAGGTAGGAGGAAGCGCAATCAAGCGTGGGCCGCGCCGGAGAGATGCCCAACTCGGAG
Source organism: Oncorhynchus keta (assembly GCF_023373465.1). Taxonomy (NCBI): domain Eukaryota; kingdom Metazoa; phylum Chordata; class Actinopteri; order Salmoniformes; family Salmonidae; genus Oncorhynchus; species Oncorhynchus keta. The sequence goes on along the minus strand of NW_026287947.1, from coordinate 4,551 downwards.
AGGGTGGAGAGGAGGATCTGATGGTTCACAGTATCGAAGGCAGCCGATAGGTCTAGAAGGATGAGCAGAGGAGAGAGAGTTAGCTTTAGCAGTGCGGAGCGCCTCCGTGATACAGAGAAGAGCAGTCTCAGTTGAATGACTAGTCTTGAAACCTGACTGATTTGGATCAGAAGGTCATTCTGAGAGAGATAGCGGGAGAGCTGGCCAAGGACGGCACGTTCAAGAGTTTTGGAGAGAAAGAAAGAAGGGATACTGGTCTGTAGTTGTTGACATCGGAGGATCGAGTGTAGGTTTTTCAGAAGGGGGTGCAACTCTCGCTCTCTTGAAGACGGAAGGGACGTAGCCAGCGGTCAGGGATGAGTTGATGAGCGAGGTGAGGTAAGGGAGAAGGTCTCCGGAAATGGTCTGGAGAAGAGAGGAGGGGATAGGGTCGAGGCGGGCAGGTTGTTGGGCGGCCCGGCCGTCACAAGGCGAGATTTCATCTGGAGAGAGAGGGAGAAAGAGGTCAGAGCACAGGGTAGGGCAGTGTGAGCAGAACCAGCGGTGTCGTTTGACTTAGCAAACGAGGATCGGATGTCGTCGACCTTCTTTTCAAAATGGTTGACAGAAGTCATCTGCAGAGAGGGAGGAGGGGGAGGGGAGGAGGATTCAGGAGGGAGGAGAAGGTGGCAAAGAGCTTCCTAGGGTTAGAGGCAGATGCTTGGAATTTAGAGTGGTAGAAAGTGGCTTTAGCAGCAGAGACAGAGGAGGAAAATGTAGAGAGGAGGAGGGAGTGAAAGGATGCCAGGTCCGCAGGGAGGCGAGTTTTCCTCCATTTCCGCTCGGCTGCCCGGAGCCCTGTTCTGTGAGCTCGCAATGAGTCGTCGAGCCACGGAGCGGGAGGGAGGACCGAGCCGGCCTGGAGATAGGGGACATAGAGAGTCAAAGGATGCAGAAAGGGGAGGAGAGGAGGGTTGAGGAGGCAGAATCAGGAGATAGGTTGGAGAAGGTTTGAGCAGAGGGAAGAGATGATAGGATGGAAGAGGAGAGAGTAGCGGGGGAGAGAGAGCGAAGGTTGGGACGGCGCGATACCATCCGAGTAGGGGCAGTGTGGGAAGTGTTGGATGAGAGCGAGAGGGAAAAGGATACAAGGTAGTGGTCGGAGACTTGGAGGGAGTTGCAATGAGGTTAGTGGAAGAACAGCATCTAGTAAAGATGAGGTCGAGCGTATTGCCTGCCTTGTGAGTAGGGGGGGAAGGTGAGAGGGTGAGGTCAAAGAGGAGAGGAGTGGAAAGAAGGAGGCAGAGAGGAATGAGTCAAAGGTAGACGTGGGGAGGTTAAAGTCGCCCAGAACTGTGAGAGGTGAGCCGTCCTCAGGAAAGGAGCTTATCAAGACATCAAGCTCATTGATGAACTCTCCGAGGGGACCTGGAGGGCGATAAATGATAAGGATGTTAAGCTTGAAAGGGCTGGTAACTGTGACAGCATGAAATTCAAAGGAGGCGATAGACAGATGGGTAAGGGGAGAAAGAGAATGACCACTTGGGAGAGATGAGGATCCGGTGCCACCACCCCGCTGACCAGAAGCTCTCGGGGTGTGCGAGAACACGTGGGCGGACGAAGAGAGAGCAGTAGGAGTAGCAGTGTTATCTGTGGTGATCCATGTTTCCGTCAGTGCCAAGAAGTCGAGGACTGGAGGGAGGCATAGGCTGAGATGAACTCTGCCTTGTTGGCCGCAGATCGGCAGTTCCAGAGGCTACCGGAGACCTGGAACTCCACGTGGGTCGTGCGCGCTGGGACCACCAGATTAGGGTGGCCGCGGCCACGGTGTGGAGCGTTTGTATGGTCTGTGCAGAGAGGAGATAACAGGGATAGACAGACACATAGTTGACAGGCTACAGAAGAGGCTACGCTAATGCAAGGAGATTGGAATGACAAGTGGACTACACGTCTCGAATGTTCAGAAAGTTAAGCTTACGTAGCAAGAATCTTATTGACTAAAATGATTAAAATGATACAGTACTGCTGAAGTAGGCTAGCTGGCAGTGGCTGCGTTTTTGACTTTGTAGGCTAGCTGGCAGTGGCTGCGTTGTTGACACTACACTAATCAAGTCGTTCCGTTGAGTGTAATAGTTTCTACAGTGCTGCTATTCGGGGGCTAGCTGGCTAGCTAGCAGTGTTGATTACGTTACGTTGCGTTAAAAAAACGACAATAGCTGGCTAGCTAACCTAGAAAATCGCTCTAGACTACACAATTATCTTTGATACAAAGACGGCTATGTAGCTAGCTATGTAGCTAGCTACGATCAAACAAATCAAACCGTTGTGCTGTAATGAAATGAAATGAAAATGTGATACTACCTGTGGAGCGAAGCGGAATGCGACCGGGTTGTTGAGTGCGGAAGTTCTATTCAGTAGACGTTGGCTAGCTGTTGGCTAGCTAGCAGTGTCTCCTACGTTAAGGACGACAAATAGCTGGCTAGCTAACCTCGGTAAATTAAGATAATCACTCTAAGACTACACGCTCTAAACTACACAATTATCTTGGATACGAAGACAGCAAAGACAACTATGTAGCTAGCTAACACTACACTAATCAAGTCGTTCAGTTGAGTGTAATAGTTTCTACAGTGCTGCTATTCGGTAGACGGTGGACGTTTGCTAGCTGGCTAGCTGCTGGGCAGATAGCAGTGTAGACTACGTTAGGACGACGAAATACGAAGTTGCAATAGAAGTGCTGACTGTTTCACTTTGTTGTCCTCTTTCTTTTCCTTTTTCTTCTGTCCTTCTTTTGTCCTTATTTTGTCTTCCTTTCTTCTGTTAACTAGATATTTTTGTTGTTATTCTTTGTAAGCTAGCTAGCTTCTTCCAGGAGAGTCCCTAGCAACTGCTTGGCAACAAGTAAACAATTCTGCTAGCAATTCAGCTAGCTAAGATAACTGTACAATTTTATGAAAAAATAGTTTACTTTTTCAAAAGCCTGTCTTTTTGGTTTGTTCCTTGTTTTGTCTTCTATTGAGTCTTGCAGTTTTTCTCTTGATTTTTTTTCGATGTACTTCACTCTAAAAAATTTTGTCATTGAACCTTTTTCTTCTCCTTTACAGGGCTTATCATGGGGTTCCGGCGTGCATTCTAGACCCTCTTCGACACACACACACATGGTGCATTGCTGATCAATTCCATCAGCCATCTGTTTTGTATGTGCGTTTATTCATGACAAATTACCAGAAATATTAAAGCACTTGAGAGAGAGACTTCTTTTACTCCGCAACAGAATCAGCAGGTCAGGATGTAATTGATCCGGTAGCTAAAACATGAAGGGTGGGTTCCATAGCTAAGGAGAGGTGACACAACAACCAATGGTTGCGTTGTGTGTCATCGACTGACCAACGTGGTTAGCTGATACTTAAAATGCCTGTCCAGGCGTTGTAAGGCCTGTCAGGCGTCAGCAACGTCTAAGCATAGGACATTTTCGGACCTCCCCAACACACGAACACACATTTTCCCCACCCCCCTATTACTTCATGCAGATACTGTATTATCCACATCGCTGAATTTCAACTAATTCTCCCAATTTCTCCTCTGCATATACTTACGCTGTCCGCTCTCTTAGGGAAACCCTGTTTCAGGGGACAGCTTTGAGTCCTGAAAACACAGCGCCTCTGAGCTCACACTCATTGTGTTTTGATCCTGGGGCTTTAGTCTCATAAAGCCTCAGGGAGTCTGGTCTGAATCACCTGAGTCCTGGGGTGTGCTGAAATTGACAATAAGGGAGGGAGATAGACAGGGCTGCCCCACAGGCTGCCCAATCTTGACATTTTTCTCATGATCTTATTCAGTATGATAGTTGCATATTCACAGCAGTTAATATAATGCTATGCATTTTGGACATACTGCATTGATGTACTTTTACTGTCATATCGAATGGATTAGTAATGACAAAAACGATATCCATTTCCTCAAAGGATTAATCAGTCAAACACCTCCACTGTGTTGACTGAGGTTTTGGATGGTGTAGCTTAAAACCAGAGTTTGTAAAGGTTCAAAAAGTACTCCAACCCGGTTGTCAATTTAGTGAGTTGGCTCTGCCAAGAAATGACCAGTTAAGCAAGTATGTCTTTATCAACGTGACCTCTGGACAGCTAAACTGTATGAGTTACGCAATGCTCTGACTTAAGCCAGATTTAGATTCTTTTCATTTAGTTGTGTGTGAGAGAGAGAAGAGAATGTGGGGAGGGGGGTGAGGAGACACTTGCGCATACATACGCACAGAGGTAAATTGTAATTCTGGGCTGCTGGGATGGAATGAGAGGGGAGTGGTGTGTTGAATTCTGATGACAATGACTGCAGAGTTACACTACTATAGCGTCACCATGGTACATCTATGAATATCCATGAGCATATGGGAGACCGATAGTAAACTGACCGGCAGGTAGACTGACAGCTAGGTATAGTCTACACTACCGTATAGACATGTAAGAGGGTAGATAGGCACCCTTGCACAGTTAATTGTCTGTTTTTGTCTGTTTGCACATTGTTGGGTGTACATCTGTATGCTGCTCTGTCACCTGA